>NW_014577550.1:15527-17699 GCF_000485595.1 Priapulus caudatus | reverse complement strand
CCAGTTTTTCCATTTATAAAAAAAAACAGGTATCCCCCCTCATCATCTGATATTTTGTCCTGTCGTTGCAACCCCTGCTCATGTGTAATCAGGATACCATGATAATCACAAATTATCTCACCATGTTTAAAGGGCCTGGTCGCAACGATACCTGCCCCTTTATTGGAATGGTTTATGCTCAGCCCGGGCCAGTTTTGCTTTCTGATGTGTTTGCCAAGTGATGTGTGTGCCTGACCGGATGCCGTTGTTCTCGATGTTATTGTCGGCATCCATGATGAGATCACATCGTCCACGAGTTTTTTCTGGAGCCAGCCCATTTTGATCAGTTTCTTCTTGATGCGCTTTTCGGTAGGCATTACGCGTGGGAATGCAGCTATAAACAAATTTCATAATGAATGATAAAGAAAATGTCGCTTTCATGTACTATTACGAAGTGAACATTTCCTAAAAAGTACATTTCCTGAAACGTATATGAAAATGCCTGGTGATTACCTATTCAACGTGTGACAATTATATAGCTAGAGGAGGTGACACGTGGTAACGTGGTGTCTACCAGCATCAATAGCAAAACGTACCTATCACTTCATTGCATCGCAGCTTCAATCGCTTATATAACCATTGGTTATAAAGAGCGTCTCCCTCGCCCGGAGAGATGCGGTTGCACGTTTTTCTCTTTGGGGGCGCTGCCTCGACCGTTAAAGGTGCAATCTTTAAAAGCTCATCAAAGGCCTTTTTTCTATAAATTATTGATATTAGCATAAAAGGAAAGCAGCCTATATAATTCATGCATAATACATACACAATGTTGTGTTGATATCTAGCACTAAAACCCCATTAAATCCTCATACAAAAAAACAATGAAACTATTTATGACATCGTGTTGTTAAGTTGCATTCATAATCACCTTGTTCTCGCTGAAGCTTCATCCGTTGATCCTTCTCCTGATGATGGCGATTGCGCCGTACCTTCTTGTTCTGTGGTTCTGAAACATTAAGATATTGTGTTTTATGTGCTTTTGTGTGCGCGTGCATGTGCGTTTGTGTGCATGGGCATGTGTCTGTTTCTGTTTCTCAATGCGCGTGTGTGGGTGTGCATTGGCATTTGTCTGTGTGCGTGATCGTGAGTGTGTGCGTGGCGGTTTGGTGTCGACATGCAGCGGATGCGCTTCGATGAGTTGGGAAAAGGCCGCGTCCTTGTGCATCCTTATTATGTAAATAAAAGTATATGAATAAGATACATATTAACAATTGAGTCAGATAAATGAAAAAAAATTGTTTTTCGTGTCCACTGTTTTGATAATGATCAGGTATGAGACGCATTCGCGCAGGTCTAAGGCAGGTCTAAGGCTGTCGCTGTAGGTACATGCCGTGAGTTTATAATATACTTGGCCGCTTATAAAGACAGACAACTTCTCAATGGGGCTATAAACTTCAGTTATAAATGGCCACTAATGGTGAAAATGCCATAAGTACGTAAACAAGTGCAAATTTCGCCTTAAAATTTATTATTCCAATATTCACTTTATTGTGAAATGGAAACAAATACACAGTTTAACACTTATTTATAATGCTCTTCATTAGAAAGTCGTTATACCTTGTCGGATTTTCTTCAGGCACTGCAGGCATTGCTTCGTTGGTTGGCAGGGGAGATTCCACCCTCTCGTCTCCACTACTGCCAGTTATGCTGGTTGCTGGTTGCGGCATTCTGCATGTTTCGGTATTTCTGCAAAATAAAAAAAGATGTAAGTTTTCTCGAGCAACAGGGTAAATGTGTGGTGGTGGTTGTATACTTATGGAGGAGAAGCTAGTTTTAAAATCATGTGGATACTGAACCGTCATATTATCAATACTCCTGATTAGATATATATTCAAATTTACCTGCTACTTTATATGTACATAAGATACTGCTCGTGTTATTCAGAGAGAAGTATAATTAAAACCAGCGCGAGTTGACAGTTAATATAATATATTAATAACAGTTAATAGCGGATGTGTAGACATTTTCATGCCTCACATAAATACAAATATGCAAGAAATATATAGAATACGGTGCTTACTATTATACAACGACAAGTTGATATCGAATAAAACAATTATCACTTGCACTTACAAGATATCGTCCAACAAGGCTGCAGCCATGGCAACCTGCGCTGAATCCTTTGTCACATAGTGG
>NW_014577550.1:13640-15517 GCF_000485595.1 Priapulus caudatus | reverse complement strand
CGTGCGCGTGTGTGTGCGTGGTGCGTGTGATGTGCGTGTGCGTGTGCGTGTGCGTGTGATTCGCGTGTATGTGAGTCCGTGTATGCGCGGGCGGAAGCGTGTGCGTATTTATCATGCATATCTGAGAGCTATATGTAATACTTAAATAATGAATGTCTGGGTCTGCCTTTCTTGGTAGTGTCTATTCTACGCTTTCTTTCCATTTTACAATATGGTATATAGTACCAAGGCTACTTGTATTAGCACAATCTATACAGGGAGATGTGTGTATATGATCCTCGATAAACATTTTATTTCGTAAATACCACAGAAAACATCAGACATAATTACATCGACATACAATTACACATAATTTTATACTATCCTACTTTGCACAACAAAGGTTTTACAGCAATTTACCCATATAGATTTTTTACAGACATGTCAATACTCATTACGCTTATTTGCACTACATATATTAGTTTACACTGGAATTTTAATGAATATTTACAAACATAGTATTTGACGAGAAACACTAATGACGATTATATGATGGTGATGATGAAGATAATGAAGCATATAGAGATTGTGACGATCATAGTGATGATGATGGTGATGGGGATGATGGGGATGATGATGTGCACATACTGTTACAGGTTTTATTCACACCTCAATCGTTGAGCCAGTCGAGCTCGGCGCCCTCCCCATTAAACGATTTCTTGCTGACACCATAGTCAAACAGAATTTCCTCCCCAATGATTATATCCCGGAGGGCTTTGAATACGATGGTTGGTTTCTCTTCTAAGACCTCGCAATGGGGTTTAACGTTAACCTTTCTCATCTTTCTCGAATGGTTTATGAGCCTGCCCTTCGTGCTCTCTATGTGTGGGTGACATTGGCAGGGCACATCCTGTGCATTCATACAATGTTTTTCGCCAGTTTTTCCATTTATAAAAAAAAACAGGTATCCCCCCTCATCATCTGATATTTTGTCCTGTCGTTGCAACCCCTGCTCATGTGTAATCAGGATACCATGATAATCACAAATTATCTCACCATGTTTAAAGGACCTGGTCGCAACGATACCTGCCCCTTTATTGGAATGGTTTATGCTCAGCCCGGGCCAGTTTTGCTTTCTGATGTGTTTGCCAAGTGATGTGTGTGCCTGACCGGATGCCGTTGTTCTCGATGTTATTGTCGGCATCCATGATGAGATCACATCGTCCACGAGTTTTTTCTGGAGCCAGCCCATTTTGATCAGTTTCTTCTTGATGCGCTTTTCGGTAGGCATTACGCGTGGGAATGCAGCTATAAACAAATTTCATAATGAATGATAAAGAAAATGTCGCTTTCATGTACTATTACGAAGTGAACATTTCCTAAAAAGTACATTTCCTGAAACGTATATGAAAATGCCTGGTGATTACCTATTCAACGTGTGACAATTATATAGCTAGAGGAGGTGACACGTGGTAACGTGGTGTCTACCAGCATCAATAGCAAAACGTACCTATCACTTCATTGCATCGCAGCTTCAATCGCTTATATAACCATTGGTTATATAGAGCGTCTCCCTCGCCCGGAGAGATGCGGTTGCACGTTTTTCTCTTTGGGGGCGCTGCCTCGACCGTTAGCGGTGCAATCTTTAAAAGCTCATCAAAGGCCTTTTTTCTATAAATTATTGATATTAGCATAAAAGGAAAGCAGTCTATATAATTCATGCATAATACATACACAATGTTGTGTTGATATCTAGCACTGAAACCCCATTAAATCCTCATACAAAAAAACAATGAAACTATTTATGACATCGTGTTGTTAAGTTGCATTCATAATCACCTTGTTCTCGCTGAAGCTTCATCCGTTGATCCTTCTCCTGATGATGGCGATTGCGCCGT
>NW_014577550.1:9167-12526 GCF_000485595.1 Priapulus caudatus | reverse complement strand
TTACTATTATACAACGACAAGTTGATATCGAATAAAACAATTATCACTTGCACTTACAAGATATCGTCCAACAAGGCTGCAGCCATGGCAACCTGCGCCGAATCCTTCGTCACATAGTGGCGCGTGGCCACGTCAACCGTGTGCGCCAAATAGTCGGCCACTTGGCGCCGGTTGACATCATTTAGTATGCTGTGCGAGGCCGTCTCGAAGGACTTTCTTGCCTCGTTGGAGCAGATGGCTTCTTTCTCCAGCCCGTACCTGTAATCAAAAGATGTTTCCCCACTAATAGCAAGTATCCAATATAAATAAACATTCAATTCATACCATACATGTTCCCTTAGAAACTCGGAGGTATCTAAACATTCTGTCAAACCTAATTAGCACGATATCAAATTCACAACCCCAATTTAATAACCCTTATTACACGCGAAACAATAAATACGCCCATGCTTATATCTTACCTCTTATGCAGTCTCGCTATGTCGTTTGACGCATTATATATTTTCGTTCCTGCAGTCGACAGGAAGAAGTATTCGTGATCGGTGGGGTCGGTCTTCTCCATAAGCATTGGCCGTACACTTTCAAAGTATATTTGCAGCCACTGATGAAACAACAAAATCTGTAATTATTACTTTGCAATAAAATTTTCGTTCCTGCAGTAGACAGGAAGAAGTATTCATGATCGGTGGCCTCGGTCTTCTCCATGAGCATAGGGCAAACACTTCCAACGTATATTTGCAGCTACTGATGCGACAAAAAATCTGTAATTATTACTTTGCAGCAGTTATTGACATTTAACATTTTCAACAATTATTTCGGCATAATGCTTCCTATGAAATGACGACATGACAGACAAACTGGGTTCACAAACGCAGGTAAATTTTTTTACAATCAATACGTACAGACTCTTCCTCCTTATCCAGAGCAAACATGGCTAGTTGGGTTGAAGCCGTCTTGTGTTCCTTTACACTTATGACTCCATATTCCCGTCCGTTTACACTGGTTTTTTTACGGTCCAGCCATTCTTCAACCCTCATGTTCATGACGACACCTAAAGAAAATAGTTAATAACACCTTTACATATGCATCTAGAAATATTATTAACGCACGTCTCATATAGTTCGTATCCATTTATTGATTTCATGCTAACAGAAATACTCACCACGGCGCTGGCAGTGCTTTAGGGCAATCACCGCCTCCAGGTAACTAGTGATTAGGGGAATTTGCCCCTCCGACACCGCGCCTCGTTGAATATGATTGAGTGCGTTGATGAAGTCATCCTTGGCAACTCTCAGCACTTTTAGGCATTCTTCTGGCGATTTCTGGATCTGGTGGACCCTGCTATATTTTTTTTTTGTTGTTTCTTTAGTGGCGCCGCGGGATGCGCCTTTTCGCATCGTCGCCAGACAGCTCTTCATGTGGACGAGGTTCTTATATAACACTCTGAAATCCAATTAACATCTGTGATTATGTTCGATTAGTCATCATTCAAATTGTAATCGTAACATCATGTAATCATCATTGTTCTTAGTATGCAAGTAAAACCCGAATCATATTTTTGATTCAGCCACATACTGTGTAGTGCATGCACAAATATTAGAGTGAGGCCTCGTGTGTGCGCGTATGGGCGCGTGTGTGCGTGGAGGTGTATGAGTATGTCTGTGTGCGTATGCGTGGGCGTATGCGTGTGTGGGTGTCTGTGTGTGTGCGCGTGCGTGTGCGCGAGCGGGTGCATGTGTGTGCGTGCGTACGTGTATATGTGTGAGTTTGGACATTTGTCTGTCTGTGTGTATATATGTGTGCGCGGGTGAGCGTGTGCGTGTGCGTGTGCGTGTGGGCGGGTGTGTGTCTGTGCGTGTGTGTGCGGGTGCATGTATATGTGTATGTGTGTGTACGTGTGCGTGTGTGTGTACACATGTGTGTGCGCGTGCGTGTGCGCGAGCGGGTGCATGTGTGTGCGTGCGTGCGTGTGTGTGAGTTTGGATATTTGTCTGTCTGTGAGTATGTGTATATGTGTGCGCGGGTGAGCGTGTGGGTGTGCGTGTGGGTGTGTGTGTGTCTGTGTGTGTGTCTGTGTGCGGGTGCATGTATATGTGTATGTGTATGTGTGTGTACGTGTGCTTGTGTGTGTGCGCGAGCTGGTGCGTGTGTGTGTCGTGTGTCCGATTACTATATACGTGTTTCTGTCATCTGTTGAATCTCGTGAATGAGTTGCATAGGTGCGTTCATTCCCGATATTCAGCATATTCACATCTGCGTGCGTGTACCTGTGTGTGAGCGCTTCCGCGTGTGTGGGTGCATGTATGCTTGAGTTGTGTGTGTATTTCTTTATATGTATGTCAGTGTGCATGTATATGAATATCTGCGTGTATGGGTGCATGTGTGTGCATGCATGTGTCTGTCTGTGTGTGCGTGCATGTGTAGGGGCCTGTAACAAAGCGAATTGTTTAGTCATGACGGACGAACAATTTGCCTTGTGAGGAATTTACTTGCAGTACAATAATTAAATAATTTCTGAGAGCATAAAGAATGAGCTGCTATATGTTTCCGCGATGTGTTAGGAATGGAAAATCCATCGCACATCTGCGCGCGTTATTATCTATGCCGTTACATGACCACCTCTACATATGCAATTAGAAATATTATTAACGCACGGCCTCATATAGTTCGTATCCATTTATTTGATTTCATGCTAACAGAAATAACTCACCACGGCGCTGGCAGTGCTTTTAGGGGCAATCACCGCCTCCAGGTAACTATATTGATCAGTGGCAATTTTGCCCCTACCGACACCGCGCCTCGTTGAAAATCATTGAGTGCGTTGCTGAAGTCCTCCTTGCAAACTCTCCAGCACTTTAGGCATTATTCTTGGAGATTTCTGATTATCGTGGACCCTGCTATATTTTTTTGGTTGATTCTTTAGTGGCGCCTGCGGGATGCGCCTTTTCGCATCGTCGCGGACAGCTTTTCATATGGACGAGGTGCTTATACACACACTCTGAAAAGCATTACACTATCTGTGATTATGTTCGATAGTCATCATTCAAATTGTAATCGTAACATCATGTCATCATCATTGCTTCTTAGTATGCAAGTAAAACACGAATCAATATTTTTTGATTCAGCCCACATACTGTTGTAGTGCATGCACAAATATTAGAGTGAGGCCGATTATCTCTTCAGGAGCAGGCCTCATTTCTTATTACCAGGGTGTGGATGTGTCACATACCGTCGGTTGCTATACAGTGTTGGTTGTGTCCGTTAGGTAGGTTAAAAACTTCTGGATATTTTTTGTAGTTAGGATGTGTCCTGTTCCGCCAGTCCGCACTTGCCGTAAGCTATTGAAAAACAGCCTCGTC
>NW_014577550.1:0-9142 GCF_000485595.1 Priapulus caudatus | reverse complement strand
TCCTCTTTTCAGTGATAATATATATATATATAGATATATGTGTGTGTGGGGGGGGAGCATAGTGTGTTTGTACGTGCATGTCGTACGTGACATGTGTGTGTGCTGTGAATTAGTATGATAATGGCTATATGTGTGCGTTGGGTGGGCCTTGCGTTGCTCTTTCTTATTATATTTCTATCTGGCCAGGCTCTAATAAGTAAACACAATATTTAAATAACAAATGAGTTTTCGGCCATAAAATGAAAATGGCAAATCTGCGCTCTTTCCCGGTGTTTCGCGTTGATTGAATGTGGGCGCGTATGCAAGCGTGTATACGTGCGCGTACGTTGCGCGTGTGTGTGCGTGGTGGCGTGTTGATGTGCGTGTGCGTGTCGCGTGTGCGTGTGATTGCGTGATATGTTGAAGTCCGTGTATGCGCGGGCGTGTGACGTACTTTATCATGGCATATCATGAGAGCTTATAATTGTAATACCTTAAATTAATGAAATTGTCTGTGGTCTGCCTTTCTTGGTAATGTCTACATTTTATACTGCTTTCTTCATTTTACAAACTATTGGTATTAGTGCCAAGGCTTACTTGTATTAGCAATTCCATACAGGGAGTGGTGTGTTATTATGCATCCTCGAATCAAACATTTTATTTCGTAATATTACACAGAAACATCAGAGCATTAATTACATCGACATACAATTACACATAATATTTTATACATATCCTACTTTGGTCACAACAGAAGGTTTATTACGAGCAATTTACCATATTAGATTTTTTACAGACATGTCAAATGACTCATTACGCTTATTTGCCAACTACATCTATTAGTTTACACGTTCGGAATTTTTAATAAATATTTTACAAAACATAGTATTTGTACGAGAAACAACTAAATGACGTTATCATTGATGGTGATGTATGAAGATATAGGAAGATATAGAGATTTGTAGGACGATCATACTGATGATGGAATGGTGATGGGATGATGGGGATGATGATGGTGATGATGATTGACATGATGATTGATAATCGATAATGTAAGTTGTGATCAAATGATATATGATAATGATAAATGTGGATGTATGATGATGATGATATGATAGATGATGATGATGTGATGAATGATGGATGTATGATGATGTGCACACTATGTTACACGGTTTTTATTCCACACCTCAATCGCTTGCTAGGCCAGTCGAGCTCGGGCGCCCTCCCCATTAAACGATTTTCTTGCTGACACCATACGTCAAACAGAATTTATCCTCTCCCAATGATTATATCTCCGGGGGGGCTTTGATCGATGGTTGGTCTCTTCATAAGACATCGCAATGGGTTAACGTAATAACCTCTTCTCATTTTTCATCGAATGTTTATTGACGCCTGCCTTCGTTGCTCTTCTATGTGTGGAGTTGACATTTGGCAGGGCACATCCTTGTCATATCATACAAATGTTTTTCGCCAGTTTTTCCATTATTAAAAAAAAACAGGTATCCCCCCTTCATCATCTGATATTCTTGTCCTGTCGTTGCGCAACCCCTGTCATTGTGTAATCAGGGTTACCTATTGATAATCACAACATTCATTCTCACCATGTTTTAAAGTGGCCTTTTGGTCGCAACGATACCTGCCCTTTAATTGGAATGGTTGATGCTACAGCCCGGGCCAGTTTTGCTATTCTGATGGTGTTGGCCAACAGTGATGTGTGTGCCTGACGCGGATGCGTTCTGATTCTCGATTAGTTATTAGTCGGCATCCATTGAATGAGATCACATGCGTCCGATCCGAGTTCTTTTCTGAGCCAAGCCCATTTGATCAGTTTCTATCTTTTGATGCGCTTTTCGGTTAGGGCCATTACCGTGGAATTGGCCAGCCATAAACAAATTTCAATAATGAAGATTATAAAGAAAAATGTCGCTTTCATGTTACTGATTTACGATAGTAATATCATTTCCTAAAAAGTACATTTCGCTGAAACGGTATATGAAAATGACCTGGAATTCACCTATTCACACGTGTGACAATTATATAGCGTACGAGGAGGTGACACCGTGGTCGTCGGTGTCTACCAGCATCAATTTTTAGCAAAAGTACCTATCACTTCATTGCATAAAAACGCAGCTTCAATCGCTTATATAAACCATTGGTTATAAGAGCGTCTCCTCGCCCGGAGAGATGCTGTTGCACGGTTTTCTCTCTATTTGGGGCGCTGCCTCGACCGGTTAAAGGTCGCAATCTTTAAAAGCTTCATCAAGGCCTTTTTTTCTATAATTAATTGATAATTTAGCATAAAAGGAACAGCGCCTATATGAATGTCTATGCATTAATACTACTCACAATGTTGTGTTGATATCAGCACTGAACCCCATTAAATTCCTCATACGTAAAAAACAATAAACTATTTAATGACATCGTGTTGCTTAAAGTTGCATTCATAATCAACCTTGTTCTCGCTAGGAAGCTTCATCCGTTGATCCGTTCTCCTTGATGATGGGATTGCGCGTACCTTCTTGCTATCTCGTGGTTCTGAAACATTAAAGGATATTGTGCTTTTATGCTGCTGGTTGGCTGTGCGCGCTGACTTGTGCCTTTTGTGTGCATGCGGACATGCTAGGTCTGATTCTGTTTCTCCATGCCGCGTGTATGTTCGATATTCTTCAGGGCGCTGACGTTGTATTTTGTATTGTCCAAGAAATACATGTATCTACATGTCGAAGAAATATAATGTGATAATTATAGTATAATACTTTATAGAGAATTATATATACTTTATTTGAGGAATTTACACGGGAAGATTGCATATAGCGTAATGGTGTGGGAATGTCTATAATGCATATGCCCTCAGAGAGGGTGAATTAACGTATGAGTAAAAATACGGTTTGCGTTAAGAACTATGCTGTTATTAGACGACCATTCTTGATACTCGACTGGTGCGGTAGTAACTGTGTAATGTTTCATTAAATAATACCGTGCTACGTCCTGTACTGTCTGTGAAGGGTTGCGTTGCATCATGTTCGCACTCAAGTGACTGGCAAAGTCCTCCAAGTGGTCAAGCGAATGACGCTCATATAGGCCTGCATTTTTCATATTTATCCTGCTGGGGTTGGACCACTTGATGTGAAGGTGTGACTTGTTCTTCCCTCGGTGCCTTTTAATCAAAATGTTACTACGTGTTAATAGATCAATTCGTAACTCAACCTGTTAATACATACAAGGATATTCCAATGATTGCGCTCTGGCATGTGCGATCAGTGTCAGAATTATCCAATATATTTTCCAACATGAACGCATACACAAAGTTAATTAGAACTCACCAGTTGCCATCACCATCGTCACCAACGCCAGCCATCTCTTGAGTCTGGTCATCTTCTTCTTCGTCTTCTTCTTCAACATCGCTACAAGTGTTTACAACAAAATGTTTAAGTTTATTTAGAAAGGTTATTCAGTCACCTGTTAATACATGTAAGAATAGTCAAATGGTTGCGTTCAGGCATGTACGATCATCGTCAACTTATTCAATATTTCTGCCAACATGAAAGCACACACAAAGTAAAGTCAATTAAAACTCACCAGTCGCCATCATCATCATCTCCTACGCGAGCAAATTCTTCACTCTGTGCAGCTTCTTCTTCGACATCGCTGAAGTGTGTATAACAAAATAGTTTAATATTAATAAGAAAAATGCAAATATATGTGTACAATATACACGGTGTCTATTAGACTAATGTGCAATCGAAATTAGGAGTTTATTACGAGAATGAGACTGACTCAGGGATCGACGTAGTATCCAAACATTACATGAAACGTAACATGACATTAATTATTCAATACAATATCGAAATTAAGCGTTTATTTAGAATGTATATGACTGATTCTTGGGTCTAAATTACGAACCGGTGAATATAAATTTCATGCATTATTGCAAACATACCTCGCAATGCTCACCCTGGCCCGTTTTTTGGGCCGTTTCTCCCCTGATGTGGAGGGTTGATCGATGTCCATAGTCACGACAGAGCGAGGTTTCGTGATTATCGAGGGGATGTCAGTAACAACATGACCGACAGCTTCCAGGAATAAGGCGACCTCTCTGTTCGTCATATGTCCATGGTTACCAGCTGCCTCTATGTTTATAAATGGGATGACCGTGTGTTGCTCAGCATTCTCATACATGAGCTTTCGCTGTTGCTGCACTGTAACTGTGCGTGCCTAAAAGAGAAGTCAATAGCAAGAAATCTGAATGAGTAAAGAGGAATGGAAGACTAATGAAGCAATTATTGAATAAAATAATGCAATAAATATAATAATATAATATAAAATAATGAGAATCTCCATGTCGGTAACAAACACTGATGAATGTATGCAAATGGGTTTGTACCGTTTTTATTTAACCTCCTCAACCTAAATCACAGTAGGTAAAAATACGTAGTTAACACACGTTACACGCGCACGAGAATTGTACTTATTAAGCCTACCTCAGCCGATGCCAACTTCATGCAGATTTTCTTTAGATGCGTCGGTAATTCTTTTTTCATTGTTTTGCAGACAGGGCATAACAGGCAGAGCCTCATTGGAGGTGCTTTCGGTTCGCCTGAATATATAAACGTTAAATAAATAAAGGAAAAATCATACATATAAAAAGTATACACACGCATGCACGCTCCTATGCAACTCATTCACCAGATTCAACAGATGACGGAAACACGTATATAGTAATCGCACACACGACGCACACACCCGCACGCACTCGCGCACACACACACATATACACACATATACACGCACACACACACACGCACACGCACACGCACACGCACACGCACGCGCACATGCCCATGCACATGCACATGCACATCCACGCACACACACACCGTGTGCTGGGGCATCGTGCGTGCGTGCGCTGCCCGTCGTGTGATATTTGGGTGCGTATACTGCTATGCGCAGTGCTGCATGTGTATGAATATATGCATGTGCATGTGCGTGTGTATAGCTCGTGTTACTAGTACTGCGTGATTCACTGTTTGCGCTTCGGGCGCGAAGGGTGCCTGTGCTGCAAGCGGTGCATGTTGTGTAATGGGTGCTCACATGCTGTGGGGTCAGCTGACTGCTGTGCTGCTCGTTGTGTGTCGTGACTGTGCTGTGTGTGTGTGTCTGTGTGTGTGCATCACTGTGTTGTGGTGTCGTGCCCTGTGTGCAGTGCGCGTTGAGCCGTGTATGTGTGTGGTTGTGCGTGTGTGTGTGCGTGTGCGTGTGCTGTGTGCTGCGCCTGCTGGATGTGTGGCTGTTGTGAACCTGTGTGTGTGGTATGTGTTGTTGTGTGCATGCGTGCCGTATGTGCGTTGGCAGAGTTGGATGTGTGATGTCTGCTGTGCCTGCTATGCCGGGGCGCGTATGCGTGTGGTGGGTGTCTAGCTGCTAGTGTGTGCGGTGCGTCCGTGCCGCGAGCGGAGGTGCATGTGTGTTCGTTCGTGCGCTGTATCGTGCTGTGAGTTTGGATATGTGTCCGTCGTGCTGTATATATGCGTGTGCGCGGCGTTGAGCGTTTGCGTGCTGGCGTACGTTGTGGGTGCGGTATTGTGTCTGTGCGCTGCCGATTGTAGTGCCTAATGCTGCGGGTGGCATCGATATGCTTGTATCGGTGTATGTGTGATGTACGTGTGCGTGTGTGTGTACACGCGTGTGTGTGCGGCGTGCGGTAGTGCGCGCAGCCCGGTGCCATGTGTGCTGCGTGCCGTGCGTGAATACTGCTGCTGTGCAGTTGGATATTTGTCTGTCTGTGTGTGCTGTGTAGTATGTGTTGCGCGGGTGAGCGTGTGGCGTGCTGCGTCTGGGTGGCGCGACCCCCACTCTGTGTGCTGCGTGTGTGTGTGCGCATTGCCATGTATATGGGCTATGTGTTATGCTGTGTGTACGTGCTGCCTTTGCTGTGTCTGCGCGCCGAGGGCGGGCAGTGCGTGCTGTGTGTCGTGTGTCCGCTATACTATATTGACGTGTTTCCGCTTATCTGTTGAATCTCGTGAATGAGCTTGCAATAAGGTGCGGCCTCATGTCCCACTATTCACATTTGCGGTGCGCCTGTACCTGCTGTGTGAGTTTAGGCTATTATGTCTGGCCTGGTGCTGTATATATGGTGTGCCGCGGAGTTTGACGCGTGTGCGTCGCTTGCGTGTGCGGTATGTGTGTGCTTGCGCGCGCCTGCATGTGTACTGCTGTGTGTGTGTGGGCTGATGCAGCTGTGTGTGGGTGCTGTGTGCGGTGTGTGTGGTATGTGCCGCCCCTGACTGTGTGTGTAGTGTGCTGTGCTGTGTGCTGTGCGTGCGGGTGCATAGCTACTTATATGCCATGTGCTATTGCTCATGCTGTGTGTGCGCCCCGAACGCGCCCCTCGCTATGCTGTGTGTGTGCGCGAGCGCGCGCTGCATCGCTGTGTTGCATTCATGTGTCTGTCTGTAGTGTGTTCGCGACTGCCGGCCTGTGTAATCAGCTGTGTTAGCTGTCTGCGTGATTCGCCTGTTTCACACACATACAAACACACACATACAAACAACACACATAATATATATATATGATATATTCAGAGTAGATAATTTTACGCGGGAAGCGAGGGGTGCACATCAATAAACAAGGCGAAAGTTCGTCATTTAGCTAGCCTTATAAATACCTACGCATTACTACGCATAACTCATCCAACTTGAGCTCAAATCGCACACAGTACATTCGCCTAAGCATCGCTCTCGAAATCGAAAATAGAATACGATAGCATCATTAGACATCAATCCAAATCCATTGCGCCGCCCTCTAATTCAAACAAAAGGCCAGCTACCTAAGCCACAGCTGCTAACTCGGCCGGCAATGTGAGCTCGCTTGGCGAGATTTGAGCCCGATCAGCTGCGGGCTGACTTTGCGGGTCTGCGCCGTCGCGTTGGCGTGAAGCGCCCATGCCAGCCTCATGTGCAGCAGGTGGCCTGTGTAGCTGTGTACGGCCGATCAAATGCTCTATCTCGCCGAGACGCAGTGATTGCATGCCTAATCTCCCAGCCGAGCCACATGGCCTCGCGCAGTTCCGACAAGTTTAGCAATAGCGCCGTTTAGCGCTAGCTGCCTTCTTGTTTGACATTAGAGCGCGCGCAATGCCATTTGGATGTATGCGCCAAAGAATGGCAGATCGTGTCCGTACGTTTTAGTCTGCTATCTCCGGCAATTGCGGCGTGTATACGCAAGGAAACGAGTTCGCCACGATGCTACGTTTTTTTTCTTCCTTTCGTGGCGAATGCTACTGGTGTCCCGCATTTGAGCTCGAAGTTGCCAGCATGAGTTACGCGTACGTAAATCGCTAGGTATTATTAAGCTAGTAAAGACGCAATTTCCACTTGCTTTATGATGGTCACACTCCATTCCCTAATTATACCTACCCTGATATACTATATATATATATATATATACTAATACTATACATACATATACATATACATATACATATACATATACATCATAATATAGGATTAATGCTGCTGTTCATGTTTGCGCTCGACGCGGCAGCACGCGCCGTAGGTCTTTCTCTATCTCTCTCTCTGTGCTTGTGAGTCTACTGTATATATATATATGTGCCTGTCGTGCTGTGTGTGTGTGTCTGCTGTGGTGTTGTGCATGCCGGTGTGATGCGTTGTGCTCGTGTGCGTGTGCGTGTGCCTGTGGCTAGTGCTCGGTGCGTGTGCTGTGGGTGTGCTGTGTGTGTGCTCCTGTGCTGTGTGTATAGTGGTGCTGTGTGTGTGTGTGTGTCTGTTGTATGTCTTATGGGCGCGCGGAGTGCCCCGTGTACTATATGTCACTGTGCTATGCCTCTATGCGTGTGTTGCGTGACCGCTGTTGTGTGTGTGTGTTGTGTGTGTGTGCTTGTGTGCTTATTGTGCTGTGTGTGTGTGTGTGTGCTGTCGGGATGTGTGCGTGCTGCTCTGAGCTGTCTGATGGTGTGTGTGTGGTGTGCTGTGTCCTGTGTGCTGTGTGCTGCTGGTCGTGTAGTGTGCTGTGCTGGTGTGCCCTGCTTGTGTGGCCCTCCTCTCGCTGCGCGCTGGCCGTGCCATGATATATGCATGTGTATGTGTATGTGTGAATGTCGTGCTGCTGTGCTGTGGCTGTGTGTGGTAGTGCTGTGCTGCCTGGTGTGTGGTGTATGTCTATGTTCGAAACCTTGCCTGTGGCTGTGTGATTGTGCTGGTATGTCTATGTGTGTGTGACCGTGTGTGTGTGTTTGTGTGTGTCGTGTTGTGTGTGTGTGTGTGTGTGTGTGGTTGTGTGCTTTGTGTGTTTGCTGTGTGAACTGTGGTGTGTGTGTGTGTCGTGTTGTGTTGTGGTGTGTGCCTGCATTGTGTGGTGTGTCCCGAGGACCTCGCTGTGCTGTGCTGCTGGTGTGTAGCGCGGTGCATGTATATATGCATGTGTATGCTGTATGTTGCGGCTGTGTGTGTCGTTGTGCCAGTAGTTCAGTCGTGTGTCGATTACGAATATGACGCTGTTTTCTCCGTCAATGAATCTGTCGGTGAAATGAGTTGCCATAGCCGAGCCGTTCACGTCCCGCATATTACACCCATCACATACTGCGCCGCGGGAGCATGTTGCGTGCTGAACGCGCGACCGCCACGTGTGTGGCCCGCGGCATGCGCTGCCGCTGCGTTGAGTGTATGTGGCGTGACTAATGCTATCGCGAGTGGTGCCATGTTTTATGAATATATGTGTGTGCATGTGTGCTGGTATAGCTGTGTTACTGTCTGCGTGATCGCTGTTTCGGCTTCGCGCGGCGCGAAGGTCTGTGTGTGCGCAAGGTAATGCATGCTGTGTATGGGTGCTCAATGTGATGGCCCGTCCACGTGTGCTGTGTGTGTGCTGCTTGGTGTGCCCTGTCGTGTGTGTGTGTGTGTGTCCACCGACACTGTGTGTGTGTGGTGTGCGCTGTGTGTGTGCTGCCTGTGCTGTGCCGCTATAGTGCTGTACAATGTCGTCGGGTCCAGTTGTGTGCTCGTTGCCGCGCGAATCTACCGCACCACTCGCACCCCCCGCCACCTCCCACTAGCACCCGCGTGTGTGGTTGTGTGCTGCTGCCTGTATGCATGCCCCGCAATGTTGCTAGATGTGTGTGCTGCTGGTGTGTGTGTGTGGC
>NW_014577549.1:220036-228971 GCF_000485595.1 Priapulus caudatus | reverse complement strand
GCTGCTATCATCAATGATGCACAGACTTTCCCGTATATCAAAGGAATGATGCCCAAAAAGCCTAGACCTAACCCTAGTCATAAAGTATAACCTTAGGCTTAGGTATCCACGAAGTGTGTTAGGGTTAGGCTTCTAAGGATTAGGCGCTAGGCGTAGGGCGTTTTGATCATTCTTGATATACGGAAAGTCTTGTGCATCAGTTGATGATACACAGAAATCTGCTGCATCACTTCGTGATAACCAAGGTGCCTAAAGTGGAGTTGCACCACTACTAGTACTAGTACTGCCCTCGATCATAGTCATAGGGTCTACCAACCGTTCCGGTATACCGTCCGACCGTACCCAAGGTTACGTTCACGGCAATACCCTGGCAGGACATAGGACCCTCTCAGCATAGTAGTATACTACTAGTACTTACAGTCTCGTACAGTATGTGACAACACTAGCCCTTTCACACGTTGCTGCATCAGCAGCGGTCAAAATTAATTTTATTATGTATCCATCGGTTGATACCAGGTTATTGACAATCTAGGTATCTCATTTTTGATAGTAATCTTCAACAATGTTTAGCTATCCCAAAAATCTTAAAATATGCAGATACAATAGCATTTTGAAAAATTATTAGATAGTGTAATGTAATGATATATAAACATGGCAAAAACAGATCACAGCTATTGCACAGACAAGTACACTGCAGGCGTGATGTCTGGAACGCATTGTCTGCGTTCGCTTGATACAATGTATACACATACCGGATTTTGCGATTTTTTTTTACTGGGCAGGATACCAAGCATTGAAATCTGGTATCCAATGTTCACAAGAAGTCTACATATCCGCGGATATGCGGGGGATGTCACTTGATAATTTCGACCCCCTGTGATAGTGATATATTCTTGGTGTTTTATACATTTATATATTTCAGGAATCACCATTGGCATTTTGCTGTTGACGCATGAGTTAGTTTTCTCAACCGCAGCAGGTAAAGTTTCTAACTAATACTTATACTATACAACTAGGCCCTACTTGGCTCTAGAACTATATAGCCCTCTGCTCAGCCGCAGGAGCGGAGGGCTATGCCCACAGACACTTGAAGCGTTTCAAATAAAATATAATGCTAAATAAAATACGAAATCTATTTACTACCAAATTCTTTATGTTTCTATACTTTCTTAACTCTTTCACCCATTATTGCCGACAGTTTCCTGTAAATGCCGTCCAAATGCTCATCTACAACAAACACTGCATGTCTGCCGCCATTGCTCACATGACTGCACTGTGCACACTGACATATATATATATATATTATAGATAATTTTTATATATACACTATACAAGTGTCAGTGTGCACAGTGCAGCGCGTGAGCAAGGGTGGCAGCCCAGTACGTGTTTGTTGTAGAATGAGCATCTTGAAAGGCATTTACAGGAACACTGTCGCAGATAAAGGTGAAAGAGAGATATGGAAACATTAAAGGCCTCCTTTTAGTGATGAAAAATATACATATATCAAATTAATTAACTATGTTATGTACAACTACTAAGAAAGTAACAGGCTTTTGAGATGCGTTTTCGGGTGTAGAGAAAAACGCATTTTAGGCCTTGCACCTTGACATCTGTCAAGCTGAGCTATTGCCATGCGGTCGTCGTCGCTCTGTCCGTCGTTCGTCCGATACACTCAAGAAGCCGTTTGACCCACATTGGTGAAATTGGATAGTTGTTACTGCCTTGCTCCATGCTTAAACTCCTATTTTGGAGGCACGGGGCGGCCCCCCCCCCCCCCCCCCCCCCCCCCCCCCCCCCCCCCCCCCCCCCCCCCCCCCCCCCCCCCCCCCCCCCCCCCCCCCCGCCCCCTGCCATGTCGCACGTACTGTTCAAGCCACTGGGCATTTTTTGGCAAAAATGGGAATTTCAGCGTTCAATGGATTTTGCTCACTTTTTGGTATGTGAGATGAATAAGCGTCTAGGGGATTTTGATATTTAAAGCGATTTGACATTATATAGCAATATTATATAGACACGCAAGATAACAAACAGTCGTGGTGCTGCACACTTCGTACTGGTTCGTTTTACAAGATTCATTGACATATCTTTAAGTGATACTCTCCAGGTTTTGTGCATGAAATTTTATCCGATTTCGTTTTCAAACTTATTCGATGGCTAACACTGATTGTCCCACCTGGCTGTACATGCTCATTTCTCCACCTTATAACGATACATCTATGAACCGGTCCAGAGCGTTGTCCTGCTTGCCCCGCGGACATGTAGTTGAGCAGCGGCTGACTCATTTTATGACATCAGACGGTCAAGGACCTATCAACCACCATATTCACTGTGCAGCTAACTCACAATTAAGCTTAGTATCATTCCAGTTCAACCCATGCCTACAGCTGATCATACTTATTCATGTAACATTCAGTGTACCATCTCTGCTACGCTCGCATCCCCACAAGCCTCCCTCCCACGCCCAAATACCGTTCTAACACCTCGCCCAGCTGCACACCCACTTACTGTTAGGGCGGCTTTCCGCGCCGCGTCTTGTTGATATTAGCTTTGTGAGTCAGGGATGAAGGCAGGTTCGCGCGTTTTTGCCGATCGGTAACTCCCGTAACTTCTCACGAATTTTCAAGGTGCACTGCGAACATCTTTAGCCATTTAGCTCCGTGTCAGTCAGTTTGGATAGGTACGCAGTAAGTACTACACAAATAGATTATAATCACAGTCGTGTTCCACCTTTTGCACACAGGCTGGCACTCATTGTGAAAAATAGAAAACGCTGTTTCTCCTCGTTTCGATTTCTGACATAGTAGCCGCCATGTATAAATGGGATATTTCTCCGCTGTCGTGATTACACTCGCACGTTAAAATTAATTTTACACTCGTTTTAATTGTAACATTTTGTCCGCGTAAAAAGCCGCGTCGAGGATTGCTATTAAAGCCGCACAATGCGCATCCAAACGCTTATATTTCTCCCGTACTAGACTAGCAAATACTATCGTGTCAGCATAATATAGCTCCTTATTGGCCAAAATAAAACTTATCCTCCCATTTCACCTGCGCGTTGTCTTATAACAGGTATTTTGAAAAAACTACTCAATTGTTGCTGCTTCCCCGCCTCTTCCGCCGGGCTTCCCCCCGGGTGTTTGAAAACTCTCCGGATGTTGTTGAAGTTTGCACATCCCCTAGCAGAGCCGCCTGCAGCGGGCTGCGGCGGTACAGCGGTACGGCGCAGCAAAGATAAAAACATGTGACGTCACGTCACCACTTCGGAACTATTTTGTTTGGAAACATCGCGTTGGGTGCCCAGTTTCCTCACCCTCTTTCTTGTGGCGGTTTTAACGCTAAACGCGCAGTTGAAATAGGAGCCCAACTAGAGTTTATTTTTCAGTTAAGGTAGTGTGAGTATTGCTCATGACACGAAGGTATTGTAGTCTAGTACTAGAAAATGTAGCGTTGGATGGCATGTGCCGGCTTTTAAGTGCCGACTTTATTAGTTTGCCTCTTTATCAGCTAAAATTTTCGATATTTTGCCCTCACACAACCTGATTTTTAAGCCAGTGTTTCGAGTTTTCTCTCCGGCTAAATATGTAAAGTAAAGAACGAGTTTAGCCTCTAGTTCTAGGGTTATTTTTCAGTAATTTAGGTTATAATTGCCCGCTACATAAAATTCATGGTTCCATCCCCATCTAGACATTTTTTTTTTAATGTTTTAAAACTACGACTACAGTTTGATTACAACGACGGGGTGGCCGCCACTCAAAGCGCCACGACTCTGAGAAGTTAGCGCAAACCACTTTCCAGCCACAAGGGCTACAGACCGAGGGTATTTCCTTATTATTCATTACAAAGCAAAAGGACTGTAATATCTTATAACACGACATATACGTTGTCAGTTACTAAATACATGGATGAAAGGTTTGCGCGGCGTAGAGAATGAAGTATCGTTCGCTCCAGCGCGAGCACGGGTAAAGATAGCATTTAGGTATAAATATAATTGCACTTTTGATTAGCCCTCGGTCATTGACCTGCAAAACTAAAAGCCAAACGCAAACTTTTTCAGGGGTGGCAGCCACGTCCCGGCCTGGGCCCGGGGTGTCCATGCGCCGTTCAATTTGTTAGCGTTGATGGTTAGAATAATTAAGTATCTGGTTACAAACATGTGGTTAGGGCTGTCATTGTATCAATTATTTGCGTATTGCGATATTGATTATCTTTTCTTCTTCGAGTATTTCGCATCCATCGATCCGCATTCGATTTAATAATTGTAATAAAACAATGAGCCGCTGGAAAGTACAGTTAAACTCAAGTGTATTGTGCTTCTACTATCGATACTATGCATTTTAATATACATCGCTGTCTTAAATACTAACATGGGCGACAGTAGTTATATTTATCTGAATTCAACCAGATTGAGCTGGCGTCGCTCCGAGCGAGGCGCGAAGCAGCAGACATGCTTTTACGGTAGACAGATTTTACTTATAGAGCGTCACGCTGAGACAGGATAACCGCACCAGAGACAATAGAACAACCAACAGTTATTGATTTCTCTGTATGCATGCGCCCTGGACTACTTCGATAATGCGGCCGCGCCGGGCGCTCATCCAAAAATGGCTACCGATGCTCCGCTGGCTACTTTTAGCAAAAAAAAAACAAAAAAAAAAAAAAATTGGATCGCTATTTTTCGATTTATTTCGATATGCGATATCGGACGCAAATCCTATCGCAATTATTCGATGAGGTGCCAGGCATCGATGACAGTCCTACATGTGCGGTATAGACGATTTTGTTATACAGTAGTTTACCTTGTATGCCAGCATAAAATCCTGGGCTACTGTCCTATTAAAGAAAAAAGTCCTGACGCCTGCTATTTTGGTCCATATTGTGTTTAACATGGTGGCAAAAATTTTGTATCTCACTCTTTACTGGTATTTGGAAATATCTCAAAATACCATTTATACATAAAAATTCAAAATTGTGTCGGTAACATAAATAGAATTAGGTGCTGCGAAATTTCATGAAATTTTTTACGCTTGAGCGAGATAATATCTCCTCCTCCCATAATATAAAACAAGTGATTGCTTCGATTCATTCGCAAAAAACGAGTTTAATCTTCACAGAGGCAATACCCTGGTGCACAACGTGGCAGAGTATCCTATAATGCAAAATTCCTGCTTATGAACTATTATATTTATACTATTATTATTATATTATTATTATTATGTGATATAATGATTCTATGCTAAGAAGCATCAAATCGGGTACAAGCCGCATCTACCGTCACAAATTGCTGATCTTCATTTTTGGTTTAAAATTATTTAAGATTTTATATAATATTATGTATATATTTTCACATAATAATAACACACAATTATCCAAGAGTATGATAATGCGAGTTTCCCATATATATACTCTTCGTTATCTATAATGTACGTCGATGGTTGCACCTCAATATAAATACTAACTTCTTCTCAACTCACTCATTTGTGAAAAAGGCAAAGAAAGGCAAAGCTGACAATCAGGTGGAGAGTATAAAATGTTTTAGCGTTAGTGGAAATTATATGACACGGAGTTCACGTAGAATCTCTATTGCAACTTGTATAATAGCAACTATTGTATTTCCCGTGTAATTAGCTTCAAGAAACGGTATTGACCTAGGGTTAGAAGTACCTATGGTATAGATCAATCCGTCGCACAGCCTGGTCGGGCGGCTAACATTAATGCCTGCATTTAGTACTTGCTCATTATAAGAAACTCATGCCCGCTTTTAGAACTCGCACGACTTTTAGCCCCTTCTGAAGCGGGATAACTTCTAGCTCGGGGATAGAAGTCGTTTATATGCTGAACGCGATAAAACTTCTAGCTCGGGATAAATCGGTTTTATACTCTGAAGCGGATAATTTAGCTCGGGGCATAAAATCGTTTTTATACTGCTGAAGCTGGAGACTAAACTTACTAGCTCGGGATAAGTCGTTTTATACTGCCGTTCCTCGACCACCCGACGTTAGCTGTGCGTGACCAGCGTAATTGTCATGGTAAACCTTCACGTCAACAACACTTGTTTATCAGTTCCACGCATTTTAAACCATTCTGTACCGGTTAGCTAGAATGCTATGCTTCTCGTACATATGATTCTCGCATCTGCGTTTATATTGGAATATCGTGTTTTGGGACATGAGTCTCTGACATTATGCTGATCTTTGTCGGTGCTAACACCTAACATTGGTTTTCGACATATGTCTGCCCAATTGCTGCTACCATGGATCCGGCAGTTCCGCGTTCGCGCGTCACCCTCACGGCCATTTAGAGCGGGCTAAAGTCGAGAGTAGTTGATTACTTGACGTTACTCGGCGTCTGAAGCGACCTAACCACCTCCGACGGCCCTAGGATACTTTAGCCTCGGCGCTCAAAGTTTTTCGACCTTTATCTGGGGAGTTTCTGGTCCGGACCTGACCCGAAGCGGCCATGGTATAGAAATCTGTGCATCACTTCGTGATACCTAAGGTGCCTAAAGTGGATTTGCGCCCTAGTAGTAGTAGTCTACAGTGCTACAGTACACAAGCCATTCGGCTAAAAGGCTAACTACATCATGGCTTTACCCAAGCCAGAGAGACATGATACAAGATTGCGTGGCACAGCTTTGCTGTGTGTCCTGTGGTCCTAGACCTGGACGTTTATTCCTTACGGACTGTCCAGAATAAGTGAATATAGAACTTAGAACTTAGAAGTAGAAGAAGAAGTACACAGTAGGGCATACAGTAGCTCTAGTACTATACTAGCCCGCTTACATTAACCACTGGCACTGGCAGCAAGATCAAGCCCGCACGTACAGCACACACGCGGCGCCATTGACTATATATATAAAACAATAGTGACACTATTGTTTTATATATATAGTCAATGGCGACGCGTGTGTGCTGTACGTGCGGGCTTGACCTTGCTGCCAGTGACATTAACTGCCGCTGGCCAGCGGCAGTTAATGTAAGCGGGCTATAGTACTAGAGCTAGGCATACAGTTGCCACAATCCAGTTTAGGATTTCCAACTACGTAGGACTACATAAATTGTACGCAAACGTACGCAATATGCCAATAACTATAACTTTTACCTGCTAACGCTTTCATCTTGTCGCGATACTAAATATGGCGCTCGTTCCTATAACTCTGCATAGCTCTAACTTCTAAGTTCAAATTCCAATTTCACTTTCACTCTTATCTTGAGTTCTGCCGGTTCCGATTTGTTTACTTGGAACCATGGAACTGTACAATCGGGAGTCACGTGGCGTTAGAGAGAGAGAGAGAGAGAGAACGTTAGCCAGCGAGGTTCCGGTTCCGCTGCTGGTTGCACGATGCAGACGCCCGAGACTGTTGTTGCGGTCCGAGATTATCTAGAGAAAAGGGAGATTAGTGCCGCCTCTAATTCTCTAAATATTAGTGAATAGTGTTTCGGATCACTTGAATTTTCCGCACATAAATCAACTATGAGTACTATCAGGAGTCTATTTTGATAGACTCCTGGTACTATGAGTATGATACTAACTCTTGTTTCAATAACGAATAACCCGTGGTTGTCCCCTCTCCAGCCGTCTATTTGTTCGCCATCCTTATTATATCTAATATAGCTATCACAAATATTGTTGTTGTAACTTGTACACACAGGCACTTGGAATGTTTCAACAGTAAAATGATGGTAAATAAACACGAAATGTATTTACTACTAAAGTTTCTCTACCCCCTTTCGCCTATTATCAGGGGCGGATCCAGGGCTGAAGCTGGACAGTATTTTTTCAGGCACATCCCCAAAAAAGGGCACACCACCCCAAAGTGGGCGCCGTTACGCGTGGAAGCACATGGCGGAAGGTCTGGGGGGCCTTTCCTAGGAAATTTCAAAATTTCAAGGGTCCCTGGGCACAAAAATGAGCACCATTTGAGCACACATTTTAGCAATAGCTAAAAACCATATGGAATTTTATTTCTGCTTCATTTTGCCTGCACTTTGCATACCAGCAATTAATGCAGAATGATTCAAGCACTTCCCTTCTTTTTCAGATATCAAATCTAGTTTTGTTACCATGTAAAATTTTGATTTTGTTCAAGTCCTGTCAATGAATCAGAAGAAAAAGAAAACAAATAAAGAATATAGCCAAATTCCATCAAATTGTTTTCTGTATATTTTTTAGCGCAAAATTTCGAAGGGCTCTTTGAAATCTAGACCGTATTTCCCAATACGGCAAATACGGTCTGAATCCGCCCCTGTATTATTGCCGATAACTTCCTGTAAATGTCGTTCATTCTTGTTGTTTGTGCACATGTAACTAATATGTTAGATACAACAATAATGTAACCCAACAAGAGTAAGGTTAGATTGTTTTACTACTCTTGTTGGGTTACAATATTGTATCTAGTAATAATGTATGCAGCGGCGTGCCGGTAGGGTTAGAGAAGGGGTACATTTGTTCTTGTAATTAGAAGTCAGTGTTGTAGTCGAGTCCGCACCTCCCGAGTCCGAGTCCGAGTCGAGTCCGAGTCCAGTTTTTATATAAAAAAAAGAAAAAAATCGGAAAAAGGGAAAAAATCGGAAAAAAGGGGAAAAAAGGGAAAAGATCGCAACAGTGCATCGTAGACAGTGAAACATCGCTATACACTTTCGAAGTGACGTCATAGATCAGGTCACGTGTATTTAACACATAACAAGGGCAGAAGCAAAGCACCCTTGACATTTACATATGAATGACCACATGTTCTGATAGAAAGCACTGTTTATGTAGTGCACGTACACGTGCGTGCTGCGTGCGTGCGTGCGCACGTACACGCATGCGTGCGTGCGTGCGCGAGCAGTGAGAGGGTGCGAGCTTCCCTGACTGAGCCGAGCTGGCTCCGCGCTGTGTATCCTTGCGTCAGGAATCGGCAGCAATCGGCAGCAATCGGCGTGATCATCGTCCTGCA
>NW_014577549.1:215387-219677 GCF_000485595.1 Priapulus caudatus | reverse complement strand
TGCGTGCATGCGTGCGTGTGCACGTACACGTGCGTGCATGCGTGCGTGTGCACGTACACGTGCGTGCATGCGAGCGTGCGTACGTGCGTGTGCACGTACACGTGCGTGTGCACGCGTGCGTGCGTGTGCACGTACACGTGCGTGCATGAGTGTGTGCGTGCGTGTGTACGTACATGTGCGTGCGTGCGTGCGTGTGCTTGTATCGAACAATATCACGCATCTGCTTGCTGCAACTGCGCACGAAAACACAGACACGAGTCATACGAAACGTGTCAAAGTAACGGATCCATTTCTGTTTTACGTGAATGACATGGCTTGTTGAACCAAATTAGAGAGTGCTAGTACCTTCGAAGTGGTAGAAGTCAAGAAGAGAAAGAAGTGGTAGGAAAGGCGCAAAGGGACGAAGTGACAGCAGATTCAAACCAAAGGGACAAGAATCTTAATCGAGCCATTGAAAACGTTACAAGATTAGGCCGTGTATCTAGAAAACCTAAAAGTTTTAGTTTTAAATTATTGTAAACTGCGTCGTGTTACAATATGTACAGTTGTGTACTATGTATGTAGTGGCCTCGACCCGAGTCCTCGAGTCCGGAGGGCTCGAGTCCGAGTCCGAGTCCGAGTCATTGCACTCCGAGGCCAAGACCGAGACCGAGACCAAGGAAAACGGTCTCGAGGCCAAGACCGGCCTCGAGACCTACAACACTGTTAGAAGTGTCGCAATGGTTATGATAATTCAATAGTGTAGTTATGTATATATTATAGTTATGAGTTATCAATCACGAGTATTCATAACCACTAACACTGTAGCCCCGAGCACCATCTGACCAGTAAGTAACATATCATGTAAATTCATTTTGTAATACTATAATGCTGGGCGTTATAGCGAATGGCTTTGTGAAGTGAAATATTAAAACAAGAATACTCTTATTGAAATCATTCGGTGTATTTTAAACGCCACTGCAATCACTCCACACTGCACATAGGATAGAATGCTAATGTACGTCCACTATAAATGATACAAATTAATGCGCAAAGTGTTATATGCAACACAAATAAAGGTAAAATAGGAAACCACTTCTTCATGTCACAGCTTGTCTAACAAACACTATAACAATGGCTAAGAGCGAGAGCACACAAACGTGCTGAGGAAAAACTAGCTAATCTTAACGTATTAAAAAATAACCTGAAAGAGTGCCAACTTTACTCCTAGCAGGCTATTAACAGGTAAATAAATATGTTCTAAAAACTGTAAACGTTTCCACATATAAAGGTGACAGCAAATTCAGATTCTGCTAATTATGCAGTGTTCAAATTTGGTCATCTGGCGACCCAGGTGGCATTGATTTTTAACATCACATAGACTGGGAGGCATATAACTTCATCTTGTTGAATCCACTATAGGACACTAAAGGCTGTACGGATATAAATTTTAACTCCAACTGCACTTTGAGAGGTCGCTGAATGCCACAAGATGGCGCTGGAACCTGTTGCCTAATCTTCATGCTGAGGCTTTGCAATGTGTCTCACTCCACCATCACTCACGAGTTTGTGCGACATACACATGCAACGTCAGAGAACACGTCTAGCGTACGGCAGTACGTTGGTGACAGACATCAGGTAGGCGTGATACCCATCCTCATCCTGGTCGTTCGAAGCCTAATCTGCGGATGCTCAGCTTCCAGGCTCCTCACGATCTGCTCAAGCTGCTGCATCCGCTCCGTCTGCCTTTGCCGCTCCGTCGCCACGGCGACCGTGTCCTTGCAGAGCAGCTTGTACTTGCCCTCGCTCGCCGCCTCGTATCGCTTGCCCCGCTGCTGCCGGCTGACGATGCGCACGAGGTTAACGTGCTTGGCGTCTGCGAGCGCCTGCATGCGGGTGTCCGCCTCCGTGAGCTGCTCGCGCGCGTGCCGCACCGCCGCCTGCCGCTCATCAAGCTGCGCTCCGATCTCCTCCTGCAGCTGCTGCAGCTCGTGTAGCTCCTGCTCACACATCTCGGCCTCGCGGCGCACGCGCGTGACGCTGCGACGCGTCTCCACCTGCTGCTTGTGCAGCGTCGCGTGCGTGACGACGTTACCGGCGCGCGTCTGCGCCTCGCCGCGCGCCGCGATGGCGTCGCGCTTCGACACGCTGCGCTCGGTGTCCTGCACGAGCCGCTCCTGCGCGCGCGCCAGCTCACCGAGCCGCACGCGCATGCGGTGGATCTCGGTGCGCATCGCACGCGCCTCGCCACGGCCTGCCTCCGAGTCGACAGCGTCGCGGGCTTCCCGCGCCAGCTGTGCCTTCTTCTCCCACAGCATGATCTGTCGCTCGGCCTCGATCAAACTCGCGAGCAAACGCTCCTTCTCCTCACTCGTTGCCTCCAGTTGGTTCTTCAGCTGCACTGCCTCAAGCTCAGCAGCCTTGAGCGCCTGCACAAAGTCCATCTCGGCGAGCGCGTTGTCCTGTTCGAGGGCGCTGTGCAGGCCGCTCTCGCGGTGCACGAGCGTGTTCAGCTTGATCATGTCGTTCTGGAGGCTGCGCGTGCCGCGCTCGATCTCGCGCATCTCGTCGCCCTGCCGCTTGATGTCGGCTTCGGCGCGCAGCCGCTTCTGGAAGAGGATCGTCAGTCGCTTGCGAAGCTCGTTGACGTCGGCGCCTTCCCGCGCGCCGTCGCGCGTCAGCCGCACGAGCTCCGTCTGCTCGCGCAGCCACAGCTTCTGCAGCAGCGCCCCCTGCCGGTCGACGTCGTCGATCGATCGCCGCAGCGACGCCGCCTGCATCTCGAGCGGGCCGATCTCGAGGCCGCCGGTCGCGGCGAGCATCGTCGCGGCGCGTCGCTGCAGCTGCTCGATGATCGTCTGCTTGCGCTCGATCACCGCGCCGCGCTTCCGGATCTCTCGCTCACGCCGCGCAAGCACGCCACGCGCGTCCGCTACCCGCACGTCGAGCATGCCGCCCGTACGCCGCTGCTGCGCGGCGACGTTGTGAGCGTAGGTGACGCGCAGCGCCGCCGCCGACGCGTCGTTGTCGACACGCGCGAGCGCCGCCTCCGTCTCCCTGAGCTGCGTCGCGACGCGCTCCGTCGTCCGCTCGTTGTACAGCGCGGCGTTCTTCGCCGTCAGCTTGGCGCGCATCGCCGTGACGATGGCCGCCTCGAGCCGCGACCGCTCAGCGTGCTCGCGCTCGGTCTGCGTCTGCAGCGACGACAGCTCCATCTGCTGGGTGTTCTTGTCGGCCTCGGCGCGCGCGGCCGCCTGGTCCGTCTCCTGCATGATGCGCGCGTATGTTGTGTACTCTTGCTGGAGCACTTCGTGTTTCGTCTGCGTCTGCGAGACGGTCTTCTTAAGTTGCGCCAATTCGGATTCTGGAAAGTGCAACCGGACAAGAAAATGTAATTATGTCAGCAGTGAGGCGGTGGTGTGAATAAATAATAATATGTCTATTATTATTACTATTATTATTATTACAATAACTATGTATTATTATTATTATGTCACTATGTATATTACATATATTACATTATGTCGATAAAACGACATGACTAATGACTCATTTTATGGGCATGTGTAATGTGGTTCTTGCAAGAATTTATTCACTTGTTACAAAGACACCATGACAATGCTAACCACTTTTGTTTTGCAAATACGTCAGTTTCTCATTCTGTTCCTGCTCTTGGCTCACTGTCTTCTTGAATCCTTGCATTTCAGTCTCCAAATTTCTTACGTACTGGTGCTGCTGACTTAGTGCCTCCTAAACAGAGCGAATAGATTGGTGTGGAATAAATATTACTCTCAAGTAAAGAATACTTTAGATTGCATAATGCAGAATTGAAAACGAGCACCTGGGCACCTAAAGTAAAAATAAGAAATATATTAAGGACCCAGCTAAAATTAAGGGGCTCAGTTTGTCTCAAGCTACGTCTACACGACGAACCTTAACTCGAGTTAAGCTAACTAGTTAGCGATTATGTAGCGTCTACACGACAACACCCGATAGCGATTATTACCGATTTATTATGCATGCGTGCGTGCGTGTGTAATGTGTATGTAAACGTGCGTGCGTGTGTGCGTGTGTGCGTGCGTGTGCACGTATACGTGCGTGCATGCGTCCGTGCGTGCATGTGCACGTACGTGCGTGCGCGCGTGTGCAGGTACACGTTCGTGCGCGCGTGTGCACGTACACGTGCGTGCATGCGTGCGTCCGTGTGTGTGCACGTACACGTGCGTGTGTGTGCAGGTACACGTGCGTGCGTGCGCGCGTGTGCAGGTACACGTTCGTGCGCGCGTGCGTGCGTGCGCGCGTGCGCGCGTG
>NW_014577549.1:213270-215214 GCF_000485595.1 Priapulus caudatus | reverse complement strand
CGCACGAACGTGTACCTGCACACGCGCGCACGCACGCACGTGTACTTGCACACGCACGCACACACTCGTGCACGCACGCACACATGCACGCACATGTACGCACTCACGCATGCACGCACGTGTACGTGCACACGCACGCACAAACGCACGAACGCACAAACGCACGTGTACGTACACACGTACGCACGTACGCACGCACGCACGTGTACTTGCACACGCACGCACACACTCGTGCACGCACGCACACATGCACGCACATGTACGCACTCACGCATGCACGCACGTGTACGTGCACACGCACGCACAAACGCACAAACGCACAAACGCACGTGTACGTACACACGTACGCACGCACGCACGTATACGTACACACGCACGCACACACGCACGCAAGTTTACATACACACGCACGCACGCATGCATAATAAATCGGTAATAATCGCTATCGGGTGTTGTCGTGTAGACGCTACATAATCGCTAACTCGAGTTAGCTTAACTCGAGTTAAGGTTCGTCGTGTAGACGAGGCTTCAGAGAGTGCCAAAGTTTGGGATTCATATTATTAGAAATTAACACCAAAATGTTACTTTATTATTCATTATGAACATGAAGATAACAAGTAAATACTTTAAGGAACGAACTGCTGAAGTAGTCTTTTTCTATCAGTTCTTAGCAGTTTTTAGTAAAGATAGAAGTAGTTTTCATGTTAGTGGTCAAAAAAACGAGATCCTAGGAAATGGTAAGCGAATTGTTTTGGTGTAATTGCAGCCTTCAAACTAGTATTTCTACTGATTATAATATGTTTACCTATGCAAACTAACCCGCATTCTGGGAGACCTGATGAAATTCTGGGGCCAACATTTTCATTCGCATTTGGCGAAGTGATAATTTTTTATCACTGAAATATGGGGTGACGTGTGCCTGCCTGATTTGTTACAGCATGAAAGATTATTACTTGGCTCATTTGATAGGTGCATCACATACTGGTGACTTTTTAACAATATTGTGTTTTCTACAACTGCTTGTTTTTTAAATCGCAATCAGATAGAAGTGTCTGGAAATCAAACTAATACAGTGCAATATATTCCTTGCAAATATATCCTCTGCATGATCACGGCAAGACAAATGGGTCCAAGGGCAGAAGTTGGGATAATGGCATATACTGTATACGCCATATTTTTCGCGTACAAATATTTTCGCGAATTCAGACTTGACGGACAATTACGCGAGTGGTTAATTTCGCGGTCGGTGAATTATGAATTATTCGGTATGAATTATACGCGTGTTGTTATTTTCGCGGTCGGGTACGTGTTCGCGAAATTCACGAAAATTAAACCACCGCGAAATATACAGCGTATACAGTAGTTAATCATTTTCAAATAACGACAAACAACGCATCTATCAGTGCATTTATAGCTATTTCTATAGAAATGATCCAGGTCTCCACTTCATAGGTTTAGAGGGCGGGATGTAGATGGCAGCACGGATGTTTACCTGCATGGCGGCGTGTGCTTCGTCTCTCCTGCGCATACCCAGCACACTACTGTTCCACTGTAGAAATAACTGCTTCTTTTCCACGTTGATCGTTTCTATCTCCATCTGCGCTTCGCTGAGGGCCTGCAACATACACATAAACATACATCATATACAAAGTTATGGGCTGGGTGCAGGGCGTGTGCGTGCGTGTGTGTGTGGGGCATGTGCGTGCGTGAGTGCGTGTGTGCGTGCACGTGTGTGGGGAGGGGTGACTGCATGTGCGCGTGTGTGTGTGTGTGGGGAGGGGTGACTGCATGTGTGCGTGTGTGTGTGTGTGTGGGGAGGGGTGACTGCATGTGTGCATCCGTGTGTGTGTGTGGGGAGGGGTGACTGCATGTGTGTGTGTGTGTGTGTGTGTGGGGAGGGGTGACTGCATGTGTGTGTGTGTGCGCGTGTGTGTGTGTGTGCGT
>NW_014577549.1:173514-213260 GCF_000485595.1 Priapulus caudatus | reverse complement strand
TTAAGATCCTAGACCCTCCTTACTTTAATATTGAAGTTAGAATATAACACATTTTACACACGAATTACAATTTATCATGACATTATTTTTATAATAATCGAATAAAATGTTGTTTTTCTTGAAAAAACACGTTCAAAATCATTAATTTCTACGCTAATAAAAAACAATACATTTTATAAATGACGTTATGGCATTTGCTTCTCTTGTTTCACAGGTTTGTAACGCTTGCACGATCTCGGCGTCTCGTGTTCAGTGTGAGAATTTGTCTTGTCTGTGCAGACATTAATTCATGCCACCGTAATATTTTTTCATAAATATTATTTATATGTGTTTAGGCCATCATAATATGCATAATTACTGTGATGTTCAATAAATGTGTCATAATTTGATTTTGGATCATTTCCCATCCAATCAGCAAGCCTTGCTGATTGAAGTTCCTAGTTATCGTAAGGTTCTTCACTTACGTAAGTTGTTAAGTTGTTTCTGGGACGCTATTTAAAATTAACCTTAACATTAACATTAGACTTAAAATTAATCGTAACTTTACGAAGTTTCTGGCAACGGGCCCCAGGTCTCCACTTCATAGGTTTAGACTTTAGAGGGAGTGGATATGTAGATGGCAGCACGGATGTTTACCTGCATGGCGGCCGTTGTGCTTTCGTCTCTCCTGCAGCATACCCCGCTTCACTTACTGTTCCACTGTGAGAAATAACTGCTTCTTTTCCACGTTGATCGTTTTCTATCTCCATCTGCGCTTCGCTGAGGCCTGAACATACACAAACATACCATCATATACAAAAGTATGCGGGTGCACGGCGCTCGTGTGCGTGCGTGTGGGTGTGGGGCATGTGCGTGGTGTGCGTCGTGTGCGTGCACGGTGTGTGGGGAAGGGGTGACTGCATTGTCTGCGCCGTTGTGTGTGTGTGATGGGGAGGGTGACTGCATGTAGTGCGTGCGTGTGTGGCGGGGAGGCGGTGACTGATGTGTGTGGTGTGTGTGTGCGCGGCGAGGGGTGACTCATGTGTGCCGTGCCTGTTGCGTGGGGAGGTCGTGACTGCATGTGTTGCGTAGGTAGTTAGTGCGTAGGGGAGGGGCCTGCATGTGTGGTGTGTTGGTGGTTAGCGTGGGGGGGGTGACTGCCATGTGTGTGGTGTGAGTGTGTTGGGGGGGTGACTGCATGTGTGCTCTGTGTGGTGTGTGGGGAGGGGTGGACCTGCAATGTGTGCTGTGTTGTGTGTGTGTGTGATGGGGAGGGTGACTGCAGGTGTGTGTGTGGTGTTGTGTGGATGTGGGGGGTGAATGCATGTGTGGTGTGTGTGAGTGTGTGGGTGGGGAGGGGTGACTGCATGTTGCGTGTGTGGCCGTGTGCTGTGTGGGGAGGGGATGACTGCATCATGGTGTGTGTTGTGTGTGTGTGGAGGGTGACTGCATGTGTGTGTTGTGTTGTGTGTGTTGTGTGTGTGCGTGTGTGGTGTTGGTGTTGTGTGCTGGCTGTGTGCTGTGTTGTGTGGTGTGGGAGGGGGATTGCATGATGTGTGGTCGTGGGTGTGTGTGTGTTGGATATATAATAAGGTGACTGCATGTGTGCGGCCCGGTGGTTGTGTGTTGGTGGGGTGAGGGGGACTATGCATGCGTTGTGTTGTGTTGCTGTGTGTGAGTGTGGAGGAGTGACTGCATGTGTGTGTGGCTGTGTGTGATGGGGAGGGTGACTGCTGTGTGGTGCTACTGTCGTGTGTGGGGAGGGGTGACTGCATGTTTGTGGTGTGCTGTGTGGTGTGTTGGGGAGGGGTGGATGCATGGTGTGCATTGTTGTGTGTGTGTAGGGCAGGGGTGGACTGGCATGTGTGCGTGCGTGTGTGTGTGTGCGGGATGGGGTGACTGCATGTTGTGTGTGGTTGTGTGTTGTGGGAGAGGGAATGACTGCAGTGTGTGCGCGTGGCTGTTGTGTGTAGTGTGTGGGAGGTGACTGATGTGTGCGATGCGGTTGTGTGTGTGGGAGAGGGGGTGACTGATGTTGTGTGTTGTGTGTTGCGCTTGTGTGTGTGTGTGTTGTGTGACCTCCTGTCGTGGGGAGGGTGACGCATGTGTGCGTTGTGCTGTGTTGGGGAGGGTGACTGCATGTGTGTGCCCGTGCCCCCGTCCTGCCGCTGTGTGTGTGTATGTGTGTGTGTGTGTGTTGGGTGTGTGGTTTGCTGTGTGCCCGGCCTCGCGGAGCACGTGTGTGTGACTGGTGTTCGTCGCCCCTGCGGGCCCACCCACCCCCTCAGCTGATGGGGAGGGAGTGACTGCCACCATCGTGTGTCTGCCCCCCCCCCCCCCCCCCCTGTGTCGCCTCGCCTCGCGCCGGCGCGCGTAGTGACTGCATGTGTGTGTGCCGTTTTGGTGTGTTCTCCCGTTGGTGTGTGGGAGGGCGGTGACTGCATGTGTGTGTTGTGTGTGTGGTGTGTGTGGGGAGGGTGGACTGAATGTTGCCCCTGTGTGGTCGTGTATGGTTGGTGTGTGTGACGGGCGCTCCACGCCGTGTGTGTGTGTATGTGTGTGTGTGTGTGTGGTGCTGTGTGTGTGTGTGTGGTGTGTGTGTGTGTGTGTGTGTGTGCTGTGTGTGTGCCGTGGGCCGCTCCGTGGTCGCCTCGGTGTTTGTGTGTGTCTGTCTTGTTGTTGCGTCCCCCATGCCTGGCGGGGGGGTGACTTGCACCCTCTCTCGCGGGCCCCCGCGCGCCGCGCCCCCTTGTGTGTGTCTGTGTGGTGTGTATGTCGCCTGTGCGTGTTGTGTCGTGTGTGTCATTGTCATGTGGTCCGTGTCGTGCTGTGTGTTGCTGCTCGTGCTGCATCGGGGCGTGCGTGGTGTGCTGCCCCGCGCGCCCGGCGCTTGTGTGTGTGTGTTGTGTGTGTGTGTGTGGCTGTGGTGTGTGTGTGATGTGTGTGTGTGTGGCGAGGGGTGACATGCATGTGTGCGTGCGTGTGGGTGTGGTTGTTGGGAGGGGTGGATGCAGCTGTTGTGGGTGTGTGCGTGTGTGTGTGTGTAGGGGAGGGGTTGGACTGCAAGCATGTGATGTTTGTGTGTGTGTGTGTGTGTGTGTGTGTGTGTGTGTGTGTGTGTGTGCGTGTGGTGCGAGATGTGTGTAGGGAGGGTGTACTGCATGCTGCGGCGTGTGTGGTGTGTGTGGGAGGGGTGGACTGCATGTTGTGTTGGTGTGGGAATTGGGTGGGTGGTTGTGTTGTGTGTGTGATTGTGTGGGACTGTGTGGGTGGTGTGGGGGTGACTGCCATGTGCTGCGTGTGTGTGTGCGGGAGGGCTGACTGCATGCGTGGCGCTGTGTGTGGTGTGTGTGTGTGTGTGTGTGGGGAGGGTGACATGATGTGTGCGATGTGTGTGTGCGCGGGGAGGGGTGATGCCATGTGTTGCATGTCTGTGTGTGCGCAAGAGAGGGTGACGTGCATGTGTGCGTGCGTGTTGTGCGCGGGGAGGGGTGACTGATTGTGTGCGTGTGTGTTGGCGGGGAGGGGGTGACTGCATTTGTGTGCCGTGCGTGGTGTTGCGCGGGGGGGTGACTGCACGCCTCTGCATGTGTGTGTGTGTGTGTGCGCGGGGAGGGGTGACTGCATGTGTGCGTGCGTGTGTGCGCGGGGAGGGGTGACTGCATGTGTGTGTGTGTGTGTGCGCGGGGAGGGGTGACTGCATGTGTGCATGCTTTTCCCTGGTAATACTCGCCTGTTTCGTAGCGTTGCTTTCCCCAGCCTGCGCCTTGCGCTGCACATCATACATAGCAATGGCCTCTCTCAGCCGCTCGACAGACTGTGTCAGCTTGTTGACGAGTAGATCCTGCCGTAGCTTGTCCGTCTCAGACTGGCTGATCTCGCTGTCTGCCTTTCTGGCCACTCGCTTCATCACAGCTATGTCTGACCTACAAGTAAGCACAGCTCACGAGATCTGCTGATCTTCGCTAGAGCTTTGGTAGTCACGGTTTACAGACCAGCTATCGGCATCAGTGTTTTTCAGTAACTTATTTCTTGTTACGGAGCAGAGTTGTTAGCCCTACGCCCAACTCCCAACCTGGTGGGCCAGGGGTGAGACTCCATCGCCAGACAAGCACTGGCGTGGAACCCACAAGGTCAACGGGGAAGGGGCCGTCCAAAAACTACATGGAGGGGGTCGGTCGAAGCCGAAATCAAAGCTGAGGGACACACCTGGGACACCATCAGACAACTCGCCCAAAACCGAGCGAGATGACGAGGATTCATCCGTGGCCTATGCTGCACCCAGAAGCCACAGGCGCAAGGAAATTATTTTTTGGGGCCACTTTTTAAACCCGCGTGCATGAAAATAGCACTCTAAAATTTGGTTTGCATTGAAATCTATGCAAATTTACGGGGGCTCTTTTTGGCATTTCCGGGGCTCTTTTTGGCATTTCGGGGCTAAATCGCCCCAAGCCCCCCCGTGTATTTTTTTCACTGCATGGGCGGGACTGACTATCGGCGTCAACTTGTAAAATTTGCTTGTACACCAACTGGACGATTCTGACAGTTAGTAATATTTACTTTAAACATAAATACTGACTAGCTCTTTTGATCTGTTGATCAATCCATTAGGTAGAGAAATAAACAAACCTATGCCAATGACTCAATACGTCAATGGTCATAATAAAAGTACTAGGTATTGGCAATGTGTACCTAAGATCAGTATTAGCTTGGGATAGATGAGCCAGCTTTGATGTAAGCATGTCCAGCTCTGACTGCATTTCGGCACCTTTAACTTGCTTTTGCGAAACAGTGGTCTTCAATTGCTTCTGGGAGTCCATCACCTGCTTAACTTCGGCTTCGAGATGCCCTCTATCATCATTCAATCTGAAACAAGTATTTATGTGAACAATGGTGTATAGAAACATAGGATTCACATAAACAGCTTTCATTCGTATACAACTTTTCTCTATTTGGGATGCATATACTAAACAATGATGTCTTACTAGGCGAAAATGTCAGAAAGCAACAGTTAACCTTTTACGCACATGACAAACTTTTGAGTAAGCAAGAATTTTTTAACACAGGTACTCTTTACCTGCTAAATTCATCCATTTCCTTTTCCAACAACATCTGCTGTCTGGCCAGTTCCTGCTGAACATTGTAGAGAGTCACACCCATATCTTCCCTATCCTTCATTCGATTTCTGAAAGCATAAAAACAGATAAAAGCAACTGATACAATATTTATGCACAGGAATTATAATTTATGCACAATTAACAAAAAAAAGAATTGGCGACGCGTCAGGAGTACGGTAACTGGCTGAATTACTTGGCAGAGTGACAGAAGAATGTACCTCAAAGATTCGGATGTCTCTCGTAGCTCCATCGTTAGCTTATCATGCTGCTTCTGCAGGTGCTGCCGCAGTGCCGCCTGGAACCTCTGCATCAGCGGATGATCAGGATCCAAGACCACCAGCTCATTGTCGCCACTGTCCCCACCAGGTGGCGTGCTGGGTGCGGCCGGGACAACGGCGAAGGTCTCCTCTGATGATTCTATGACGTCGTCCATTGTGGGGTGGTGCAGCTCCTCTGCCGTCGCCGCGGTTACAAGAGAACTATTAGCGCCGTTGAGAATGGCAGACGACACTGTGGTGCTGTCGTCTGACACCTTCTGGCCATCTACTAATGAAGGGTTGCCACTCTCCTGATTTTCATCCATGTTTGCCTGTTTCCTTGTTAACTCAAGTCGCTTGTCCAGAATTGTTCTTATATTTGACACACGGGTGCACAAAAACTTTTCACACTCGCTTTACTTGTTTTGAAACAGCTATCCACAAAGCGTGTCGAATCTTCGCTGTCGAAATTCTCTCACCACACTCACGTGCAAATGCAGAATTTGTTGAAGAAGTTGGTCTCTGTTCTTACATGTAACATGCACACACATTCGAAACTTTTAATTGCACTATATGTTAAACCATCTATCAATTTAATCTGTCAACACGCGGTTGTCGCAAACAAAATTTGCGCTAAGCTCACACGCGAATGCGGAACGTATTGACAAAGTCGGGTGCCTTCGAGATGACGTGCTCGAATTCAGCAAACGACAGACACCTGTCCTCGTCCAGGTCAGCCTCTGCGAACACATTATCGATGAGTTGCTTCATGTCCTCATTGCTAAGCGACTGACTGCCAGTTAGTCGGCTGATGACCTCCTCAAGGTCGTATTCGGAGATTGTGTCGTCCTCGTCAAAGTCGTAGATTCGGAACGCGTATTCGACCTTGACGGATCGCGGCGCCTCATCGCTGAATACCGACATCATGTCGAGAAAGTCCTCAAAGCTGAGCGCGTCGTCACTGGCCGATGAAAACACCTGCAGGATCCTATCAGCGAATGGGTTCACCTGGCAGTATATAAAGGCTTACGTCAGCAAACACCAGACAAACTTGTGATAGCGGTCACATCTATAGAATCGTCACTAATTATATAAGGCCTTAAAAAGACGTTTGTTTCCGCTAACCCGACCGAGTCCATTTTAAACCGCCGAGTCAAAACTTTTTATTGTGATCGGCAAAAAAACGGTTGAATGTCAGATGTGTATATATGGCTATAATAAGTATAATCTAAGAATGTTAATAGAAAAGGTTGAAACATTCGAATTTCACTAGTGGTTCAAATTTTAAATAGTGTAGAAGAAATGTATGAATTACGTTTAAAAAAAAGTTAACTTGTAAAAACTGTAAACTTGCATACAGTAAAAACCCGCGTATAAGAACATAGATTTTAAGAACATGTTAGGCTAAAATTTCCCATTTAGACCCCTTTACATAAGAACCTGTTTTAGGCTAAGATTTTAAAGTAGGTTCTTAATTTTCCATGCAGATGAAGACTTAAAAAGAAACACAGGTAAAATAAAAAAGACGAGCTCAACAATATCGATGCAATAACAATGCCAATGCCAATGCCAATGCTCAACAATAACAATCATATCTATTAATAATATAATATTATATTATATATATCATATAATATTATCTCAACCATAAAAAAACAAACATGTGCAACAACTAAACTCTCCATATAACACCTTACACATAACACTACTGTACTGGTAACACATGCATCACAGTCACTAAGCCCGCGCGTAGCGCGGGTTTCAGCTAGTACATATTAAAAGTAGAAACAATTAAGAACCTATTTAAGAACCTTTTGAGCCTAATTTTTCAGTAAGCACCATTTATATAAGAACATGTCGAGGCTAACTTGGAAAAATCTATGTTCTTATACGCGGGTTTTTACTGTATCTCGGATTCTTCAATGTGCTGAGCTGTGATATATATATTGAACAGGGCCTAATCCAAGTCATTTTTCATACCAAATACCGGCGCCCAAATTACGAGTCGACCCCTAGCAAAACGCCCAAATTACAAAATTCATAAAACGCCCAAATTGGCAGAGCTCTGAAATTTGTGAAAATTAAATCTCCATGTTTCTATCGTTATGTAGGCACTGTTTTATAATAAAATACTCATCTATAAGCTATTATCTGAATAAAATTTTAATGTTATTATACACATCTATGGGCCCTATACCTAAAAAATATTTTACGCTCGCTGCGCTCACCAACAGTCCCAATTTTTTGGGACGCTCACTACGCTCGCCATGGGTGCCCATATTAAGCAGCCATAGATTAGCCCCTGTTGATAATTACTTAAATATAAAAATTAAAATATATGATGCTTCAATATGCTATAAATGACTTGCTAATTTTAATTTTAAAAACGTCTATTCTGCACGAATTTATGCCAACCTTGAACTCGGGCAGTTGAAGGACGACATCTTTCTTGACTTTGGTGTATTTGGTGAAACCTTTACCCATTTGACAAAACCGCTTGTGTACATGCAAGATCTCACTTTTTGATAAGTAAGTGAGATTCTGATAATCAGTGAGTTCAGATTCGGTGAAGATGCTGTGTGAAGCACCCATAGTACTCCAGAGCCAGTTAACCTGAAATGACATATATAGATGTAATGCATTGTGATTAGGGTGTGTTTGTTTGGGCAGATCATATGATCCTGATCACACGAATCATGTGATCCTACGCTCAGTGAAAAAAATACACGGGGGCTCGGGGCGATTTAGCCCCCGAAATGCCAAAAAGAGCCCCGGAAATGCCAAAAAGAGCCCTCGTAAATTTGCATAGAGTTCAATGCAAACCAAATTTCAGAGTGCTATTTTCATGCACGTGAGCTTGAAAAGTAGCCCCCGAAAAATAAATATTAATTTTTTATCTGCCTACGCTATTGTTTGGGTTGATTATTGATCCGGATCACATATTCCTACACCAGCTTGCGAGGTGGATCCGCAGCTTGTTGTTTGTTATAAACCAACCTGTGATGGGTCCACTGTGTTAACCAGAGACCCGTCTACCCGTCTTTTGAACAACCTATTCTTGGATGAGACGGATGAAATTTGATAGAGACGGCATGAGGGCCGCCCAATTTTACTGCTGCATGAACATAATCACTCGAAGTGTTATAACTTCGGGAAACCTCGCGTGTCCCGAATGAGGGGGAAGGGGGAGGGTGGGGAGAGGGGGCTCTAATAGCAAAAGCAGTTCAGTCCTTTGTTAACAGTCAACAAATCCATGTTTAACCCTCCTCTTGAGGGTCAAAAGGTTATCCGACACTTACTCTTCGCATGTCAGCAGAAGGGACATTTCATGGTCCTTTTAATAAAGCCATAAAAATGCTAGGTCACCGCTGAAACAAAAAAGTTTTTCAATCGCTCCGTCAGACCATGTCCTCAGAAAATGTCTAAAATCTGCCCTGTGCCCATTGACCTTTGACCTGTGACCTCCAATTTCAGCACAGTGATGGCTTTTCCTACCATGATGCTATACACCGACTATCACGAGCCTAGGTCGAGCCGTTTAGATTTGTGCCGCTATTCTGCATTTCCTCCCTATACCTTAAGTTAAGGAGTGAATGTTCCCCCTTATTTTACACCTCTTGACCTTTGACCTTTGACCCCCAGCTTCGACATCCCAACTCGTTTTCGGATTACCCCCCCACGTCCCGAATATCGTGACCGTACGTCGAGCGGTTAAGATTTGTGCCCAACTGTTGACGGACGCACAGACGGACGCACGGACGGACGGACGCACGGACGATCATGCGATTCTACAAGCTGCATCTGACTATGTCAGATGAGCTAACAACGTTATATATAGTTGTTATAGTAGTTATAGTTGTTATAGTAGATATAGTTGTTATAGTAGTTATATATACCTATATATAATGTTGTTATATATAGTCAATAGATGCGTGTGTGTTGTATATAGCTGCAGGTGCGGACTTGTTCTTGCTGCCAGTGATTCGACCAGGCCCCCGGACCCCCCTAGTTTCCCCTCCCCTCCCCCTCCCCTCCCCCTCTCCCTCCCCTGTTTCAATTTCATCCTGGGGAGAACCCTGAGTACCATATATTACCGGTACTCATTTACATTACTCATTAGGCCTATACAATTAATAGTACTATTAGTAATAGTATTACTATAGCTCTAGTAGTAACTATAGCCCGCGTACAATTGCCACTGGCAACTGTATGTGGGCTATAGTTACTAGAGCTAATACCAATTACAATACGTACATTATCATTATATTGTCATTGTCAACAATGACAATAGACAATAATATTAATAATTATTAATATCCTAATAGTATTAGTAATATTATTATTGTACGTATAATCATAACAATGAGCATAAACCCAGAGATAGGCACACGATGTTATCCACAAATTCGGTAGGCAACCGAGTATAAATATTGACTTACAAAGTAAGAGTAAGACTAAGAATAAGATGTGCATGAGATTCAATTAGGTTTTAACATTGTTATTGTTAATGTTACATTCCCCTCGAAATTTGCGACGGCCGAGACAATTTTAAAATTACACACTCGGCAGACTCAATAACTAAGTTTGGTGCAGTTTCCTTCTACGTAAGTTTATAGATATGATAGGCATTTCCATTAAAAGTATTGAGGAATGCGTTAGCTGCACGTGAATGTCAAAACATATACAGTAAATATTCCCAGTATTACCATTCGTTTCATCCATAATTGTTTTGATAACTGAATCCATGGCAACTCTAAAACAAGTGACTATTGACTATTGATAGTTGACGGAAAAGTCTAGCTTCAGCATTTAATTTTTTTTTTTTTAAGTTTTACAAATAAAATGCCGATACGTCAATGATTTTACAGTTAACAGATTTATAAATCTTGCTTTGCATGCATTCTCTCATTATTTTATTAAATTTCTTTACAAGTCGTGACGTCATCGCAGCGACGGCGCTAGTGTCGCAAGTATTTCGTGTGTGGATGACTCCTTCGTCTCGTTTTCGATGGCATATCCATGTTTTCTTCAACATGTAATACTACAACCAGTATTACATTCTTACGGTAAGCGAACAGCCATTATCTTACAATAGAACAGTTTAGAAGCCAATATTTGTTATCACTATCAGTCGTAAACCTCATAATCACATGATTAATACTAGTAGTAGTAGTACGAAATGTAGCCTGTAAGTGTAGGCAAAATACATGGCAGCAGCTATTCATTTCGGGTGACGTAACGCGTGTACGCAACAGGATTTCAAACGGAATTGCAAGTAGTGCTAAGACTTGTGAGGAATAAATGCATAAATACATAGTGTAAAGTTGTGGAAAGTGTTCAAAAAGATAGGTGAGATGTCCACGTAGATAGATAAGTCATTAACTGATTAAGTGTTAAAAAGCCCGATCATTTTGCGTTTTAAATTGTGAGCGATTTTTCGTGGGAACTTTGGGGAGCTAGTGCAGCTGCGAAATCTAGTTCAAGATGTTCTATAGCCCTGCGGCAGTCACTGTACGCGGGCTATAGTACTAGAGCTATGCCGGAACGTACCCTGGGTACGGTCTGGTATACCGGAACGTACCCTGGTCACTATTTGATAGGGTTAGGGTTAAAGAATCACCACTGAGATGGCTCAATGGTTGAATGCTCGCCTCATATGTGGAGGTTGGGGGTTCAACTCCCGGCCAGGTCATACCAAAGACAAAAAAAATTATACACATGGCTTCTCTGCTTAGCATTCAGCAAATAGAGATAGAGTGTGGCAATGAACTCACAGTGCTACAGTGGACTAACCCCCTACTGTAGCATTTACTGTGAAAGCAGCTGCGGGGCCTCAGGGTTACTGAAACGGAGATAGGCACTGCCCCATGCGCCTGTAGCTATACGCTATGCGTATGAAGGCGTGGGAAGGATTTAACTTTAATTTAGGGTTAGGGAGTAGGCGTAGGCGACTCCCTAGACTCGTTAGTGGAGTAGGCGAGGTACGGTCCGGCATATTAGATAGTACCAGGGTACTTTATGTATCTATTCACGAATAATGCCACGTAAATGCAGACGCTTTTCTGCAACACACATTTTCACCGCACGCACACCACTGTGCACAAACTCGCAGAAAGATAGAGCTGGTGGAAAAGCGCGAGCACAAATTCGCGCAACGCTTGCTTCTTTTTACACCATCACAGCTGAAGCAAACAACTGTGTCCATTTTGGTATCTCCTCATTCACTTGTTCGAATTATAACTCTGTTATTTGATACAAGTACACTACACTTTATCCTGAGAAGTCTCGCAAGTTCCTTAGGAAAACTCCGATTCCACAGCAATGTAATTGGGAGTAAGTGTGTGCTTATACATTTGTGTACCCAGAATGCAATGCATCGCTATTACTCATGAGCAAACTCCACAACAGATGGCGCTCTCGCTCTGGCTCAATTCACCACTGCCACTTGTAAGTAGATTTCCGTGAGAATTTCTAACGCTTTTTTACCACAAGTTTTACAGCGGCTAGGTTACTCATACATCCTATGTAATAAGATTTGTACTAATAAAAGTTGCAAAGATATTAAAAATTTAACAATTATGGTATTTTATGAAAAATTTGATAAAATAGTGATACGAAATAGTGCGCAGATTGTGTGCCCATTTACTACTTTCAAATCATACGCGGCTATTGGATTGCCATTTGTTGGATTAACCCGGAGCTCCGCCCACTTGAAAAATAGTACCAGTGGTATCCTGTACCAGTCTTGTGGCAGTGGTATCCTGAGTTGTACGAAGGGGGCGCTGCATGTAGTTTGACTCATGAGTAATACTGATACTACTTATAATACAAATGCATAAATATTGTTTTATTTTAATCTGACATTAAACATTTATCCTAATTAATTCATTACATTGCTACACACTATATTAGGTATGAAATTGTTTGTTGACATGACATTAGATGTACACCTTATTAGATGCACTCATTTCTCATGCTTTGATTGGTGGACATCATATACTGAGTGCTGCATAAGTTATTGAACTGTTATAATGTATATATAATAAATGCCCTTTACAACAGTGTACCAGGGCAACCATATAAGAATGTGTTCATGAATTATTTGCTTGTCTCTCCACTCCCTTTCATCCGCCAGTCCTGTGATACAAACCGTATAGTGTGTTCCATTTGTGTGCTATTCTACCAATGTGAGTGCCCAGTTCATGCATACCAGAGGAAAATACCACACGTATAAAACTACTAAGGTTTCCACGAGGGAGAGTGGTTGTGCATTGTATGCTAATTAAGCCCAGTGTCATTGATTGAATAAGGTGATGTGGCATATAGCAGTGTTTCCCCTGCATCGACACGAGCGAGGTGGTAGCTGCCTCGCTCAAATTCTCAGCCGCCACACAAAAATTTGTCCAAAACACTGCCTCACTGACGAAAATCACATACAATGTGTTCGGAATAGCTTAGATTAGAATGCACCAAATTGCACCATTTTTTCAAAAAATGTTTGGAGGGGGAATGCCCCCGGACCCCCCTGGTTGACATGCCTTGGTTGACATGCACTTTGCTAGGACCTCGAAATGCGCAAACACATCAAAAAAACATTTACGACCTTACAGACCTGTTTGGCCTGTGGAAACACTGCATATGGTACCAGCTAATGTACTTTCACTGATTGATCTAGAAACGTCTTCTGTGGCTTAGCGACCCGAATACATCTACGTTTCATTTTCGTTGCTAACAAAAATGCCACGGGATGGAGAATTTCAGTGGGAGCATGAATCTCAATTAAACCACCTTCTTTGCTACAGCTGCGGAAGATTAGTCCGAGGATGGATCGACTGATCAAACGAAGTCTGGAAATCATGGGCGCTGTGGGCGATCACACCTACGACCAGTGCCTGTACAACTGTTCAGGTCATGGCATGTGTATGGAGGGCAAGTGTTTTTGCGAGGTAAGGCGACGACGCTTGAATCGATTACTTGAAGAAACCAAATTGTGATTGCGTTGTTTTGGGATCCATTGTCAGAAACACTTCATGTGCAAAACGTATGACATGTGAGACGTGATGTTTCCTACAACTGGCTTCTAATTTCATTTCTACATCATTAGTATGGAATTTGAAGTGCTATATATTTTCAGAAGTAGATAATAGGGAAGGAGTGTGACTTTAATAAACAAGGGAAATTCGTCATTTACTAGCCTTAGAATACCTATAATTTGCTACGTGTAACTCAACCAACTTGAGCTCAAATCGTACACAGTACGTTCGCCTAGCATCGTGCGAAATTGTTTCCTCGTATACACCCGCAATCCGGAGATACAGACTAAAACCTACGACACGATTCTCCATTCTGTTGCCAGCAAACCGAATGTATAACCCGCCTAACTTGAAACAATAGGCAGCTACTAACGACTCTTGCGCAGTCTTGTGCCCTCGGCAATGCGGTGTGGCTCGCTGGGAGATTGGACATCGACGCAACACTCGGCGATGTAATCTTTGACCTATTTACAGCTGGTATGCCCCCCACGCACGCACGCCCACCGCAATCATAAGCAGCTCCAGCTCCAATTTCCCAGCGAGCCACACTGCATCGCCGAGGGCACAAGAGTGTGCAAGAGTCGTTAGTAGCTGCCTATTGTTTCAAGTTAGGCAGGTTATACATTCGGTTTGCTGGCAACAGAATGGAGAATCGTGTCATACGTTTTAGTCTGTATCTCCGGATTGCAGGTGTATACGAGGAAATGATTTCGCACGATGCTAGGCGAATGTACTGTGTACCATTTGAGCTCAAGTTGGTTGAGTTACGCGTAGGAAATCGTAGGTATTCTAAGGCTAGTAAATGACGAACTTCCCTTGTTTATTGAAGTCACACTCCTTCCCTATTATCTACTTCTGATATTCTCTAGCTCATTTCACCTGTGTTTACATCGTTCAATAATCTGTAATGCCGATGCTACGACTGTCACATACACCAAGAGCTAAAATTAGCTGTAGCACAGGTGCTTGGGGCCACCAGCCTTTGCGTGGGATATAATCGGTCTAGTACTAAAATACGCAGGATCACTGGTCAGGCCATAAAGTTTCACGGTGGGGGGAGCTATCAGGTTTCATATTCTATTTAGACCCTTATAGGTCATTGGTCTATGTCATTGGCTACATTGTCACTACTGATAAATGCAAAGGTTAACTATTTTGAATATGTCACTTAATTTACCCTTTAGGTCCTTTTCGGTGCTGTCTTTGTTAAGCAAAAAGTGTTAGTTTTAGTGGTAGCTTCTTCTGGTGCTGAGGCTGCGAGTTATTGCCCGGGTTCTTCAGGGCTATGTTTAGGCAGAGTGGAATGTTATCAGGTTTGTGCACGCCACCACTGCAGTGGGAAAGTGAGCATAATGTTGCCCTGTGGTGTACATCGGTGTCGTTCTAGTACCGCTATTGGTATGACTCAAAGAGAGTGAATGACGCAGGTGTGACCTTTTTTGTGTTAGGCCAAAACAAAATATAGGTGTGGTTACGGTTTCCCGACCGACCCTATTTTTTCCCAGCGACCCTAAACATTTTATTGTCAATTTTCTTTAGTCAAAAAATAAATAAAATAAATATGAATTCGACAGTTCCTGCTTCAAAAGGCACAACGCACATCTTTCGGACATGGTTCGAAAGTAAAATATTTTAAGAAAATAAAATGTTTCCCCTACCTACCTACCCTATTTTGTTTCGGCATGTAACGGTAACCACACATATATTTTGTTTTGGCCTTATAGAAACGTGAGCGCCAGTGCTTGTCCTAGATACTAAGTACCTTGTCACTTTCGGTTTATTTTTGCTGAAGTTCGTGTGAAAGGATGCATACATGTACGAACGATGTCATGGACTAAGTAAAGTAGCACACTGGTCTGTGGGCATAAATGCATTTGTGTGTGTGTGTGTGTGTGTGTGTGTGTGTGTGCGTGCGTGCGTGCGTGCGTGCGTGCATGCGTGCGTGCACCTGTGCGTGCGTGCGTGCGTGCGTGCGTGCATGCGCCTGTGCGTGAGTGCGTGCGTGCGTGCGTGCGTGCGTGCGTGCGCCTGTGCATGCGTGCGTGCGTGCGTGTGTCTGTCACTCTGTGTTCTGTGCATGTACGTTACATCCTTTTGTCTATAACTGGGGTGCAATGTGGCCACTGGTCAGCATGTCAAACTTTGCACCAGTATCTATTCAGTTGCAAATTTTTAGGCCTTCTGGCTATCAGCCAGTGACCCATATATTATTCACTTCACATACTGAACAGTTGGTAAGAGTGGTGAATGTGCGGGTATTGTATGTATGCAGCCACGCTCATAGACAAGCTAGGTGCTAGCCACACAGCCGATCAGCCAGTCACTCGTGAATTGCTGCAGTATAAATAGAGTTCAATCGATCATTCTTGACTGCTACTGTCAATGCGGAAAGCTGCTCATTTCCACTACGTCTCAACTCTTACTTCTGGGTGTAGATACAGTCAAGCCTGCTTATAGAGGTCAGCAAAGGAAAACCCCAAAGGCTGTCCTTTATAGACCGGTGTCTGAGAGATTTAGCCCACAAAAGAACGCGAGAAATGCTCATGAAAATCACTGTTTCTCCATCAATAAACTACACTTTATTGAACTAAAATCAAAATATAGCTTAGAATGCACCAAATTGCACCATTTAAAAAAAAATCCATTTTTTTCACCTGCGGTGCTCACTTTGCTAGGACCTCGAAACACGCAAACACCCCTAAAAAAATTACCACCTTAGAGACCTTTTTGGCCAGGCGAAACACTAACATGCATGCAGAGGTAACAGCATTTAATACTTGTATAGGCCATCGTGCCTAGTTCTACCATATATAAAATTTATCAAAAATATGCAAGATTTCTCTGCATTTTTAAATATTACAATAGCAGATAAAAGTTGATGTGAACAGTAAAATCAAATTTACATCAGTCGGGACATGGTGCTAACATGTAATGTGATCAAACTGTAGGTAACATAGCCTAACTTATTCATATGGCAGCTTACACATGCTTACCTCGTACCACGTTTAGAAACACGCCTGCACAACGTGTGGCACGGCTGTATTCTTTGTATATCGCCGAGAATTTCTACGGTTTACTGCCACTGGTCCAGCCGGTAGGATGTGACGCAATACTATGAGCACTTATTATAATTCAACAGGTGCAGTTCAGTGGAGGAACCTGTGCAGACGTCAACATGCGATACTTCGTTAGTTTTGGCGCAGTATTCTACTTCCTGTCAGCAGTCTCGATAATACAGCTGGTATGCGCCTCTTGAGTAATACTCGATCTCCTTGCTTGACACACATCCTGTGTTATTTATATATGTATCGATGAACTGTTTTATTTAGCCTTGCATCTAAATGATGAATTGTTAGCTTTATTTTTCTAACTATGACGAATTTTACTAGTATAATAAAAGAAGTCTAGAGTAATCGGGTATATTAGAATCGTACTGATTACCATCAGTTTACAGTTGCAAGAGTAACCCACGTGCATCTGTGCACTTGTTTCTACTTTAAAAAAACAGAGATTTTTACTACTGAAAAGCTTTTATATATACTAAAACGCGTAATTTATTACTGTAGTTTTCGTATTCATAAAACGTGTAAAGAATTTGTATCGTTGATTTTAAAAATGTACTACGATGATAAAGTAAGCGTTGTGTAATGTATTTACAGTGCCATTCTAAATTCCAAAGGTTATATTCTACTCAAAATCATATAAATACATGAACGAGTCTATTCTACATTCTGCCTTGGTTTTAAATCGGCATAAAGAATTGTTAATGCTAACTTTCTGATTGGTATTTAATTTGCCCTGCAGTTTATGTGCATGCGTGCGGACTATATGAAGCAGCAGAAGGCTTCATGGACAGCTGCTGTGAGTGTCACCAGCCAGAAGCTACTCTATGTGTTTGTGATCTTAGCCAGCGCCATCCGTGGCATCTACTTCTCAACCAAAGTAAGTCAGTATCGTCTACAGTATCTAGTTTCCAATGAAAGTATACTGATATTATCTATGATCTGCATCTTCTGCTACGTGACTAAAGTAAGTCAACGCTGTAATTATTAGTCAAGTAATTTACTGTCTCGGCACAAATGTATTCTCACCCAGTCAGAGTGTGGCACTCTCGAGAACTCTCTATAGAACAACAGTGCCTTTATCAGATATATATGATCTACTGAGAGAAAATATAGGTTTTTAATAATAGAATTAAGGTGTCATAATTGCAGTGCTGTATTGAGACATGGGTATTGATTTTAAAAATGTTGTACTGCTGCCATTAGTTCAGGTGGAGTGCTATAAATGCTTTAAGCATTTCCATGACATCTAAACCAACATGTTGCTACTGCTATCCCCCAAATATTCATAAACTACTGCTACCTTACATCACCATCACTGACTGCAATCTCCTGTCATTCTTCCGTTCGGAAATTCATTTCCTCTGGCACCATGCAATCTCATGCTCTGCGATGGCTCACTCGCAGAATTTTTTATTTAATTTACACATTTCTCTGTTGCAGAATACTATACGGGTAGAGTGGGCGTCCAACCTGCTGCTGGCCTATTATCCCTTCCTGCTGTCAGGAGTATCGCTAGTCATTTGTCTGTGGGCTGAGGTGAGTCTCATAATCAGATTAGACTAGTCGAGTGCTACCAACAGGTACATTGAGCTCGAGCATGGGCATGTCTAGCATGGCGCATCGTAACTCTGACCTTGATTTCCATCTTCATTGCCCATGCGCAATGTAGAGGGGGTCGCCTGCCATAAGTGTGCTTGCTGTATACCAAGCTACATCGGTTATAGCTGTATACCTCGCCGTCACGTTAAAGGGATGCCGTCACCGTAATTACATAGTCAAAGTAAAAAAGATTCTGTCCAGTTTTTCACAAAATGTAAGTGATTCTGTTCACTTTTTATAGTTAAATTGCTGTATTATACTTCCTATTTTGCTATTCCATTCGATGTGAACAAACACTCGTGACTCATACATAGCACATAACAAGCATTTAATGTCGTGATAAATATATCAAATCTCCCAGATTTTTTGGCTTTTTAACTAGTTGGAAAACAATCTCATCAGGTAAGAATTTGAGGATGCATTTAGTGCAGTTAGTACTTACTTTTCATGTAAAAAAATTGCAACAAATCTTTTTACAAATATACACCATAGAAAATTTGTGACGTAGTTAATTTAACACGTTGCCATGTTGTCGTCCCGCGATAATAAGGGCACTTGCCGTATCGTGCAACCGCATGAATCTTCAAAATAAGCACATGTATGCATTATTGTTAATATCTTTAGTTTTGAACTTCAGACTGCGGACTCCCTCATTTTGCTGTGAACTCCCTCTTTTTAAGGTCAAGGACTCTCTTGTTCAAAAGTTAATTTCTACCCCTGTTGCCATGTTGTGGATTTTGTGAAGAAATGTTATGAAAGTAGCAACACAAATGAGTTGTAGTGAATTTTTGCAACATGGACGAGCTCACAGTAGGTATATCTATGCATTTTGCTGCGAGAGCATTTTTACAGCGTTTTAACACGTTGCCATGTTGTCGTCACGTGTTCGCAGGCGTTTCACCTGAACGACGTCAGGTTAGACCGGCCGCGCTTCCTCAGCAAGTCGCTCGTCTCGTTCTACGTGTTCAACGCGTTCGTTTACCATGTTGTCGTCTCGTGTTCGCAGGCGTTTCACCTGAACGACGTCAGGTTAGACCGGCCGCGCTTCCTCAGCAAGTCGCTCGTCTCGTTCTACGTGTTTAACGCGTTCGTTTACCATGTTGTCGTCGCGTGTTCGCAGGCGTTTCACCTGAACGACGTCAGGTTAGACCGGCCGCGCTTCCTCAGCAAGTCGCTCGTCTCGTTCTACGTGTTTAACGCGTTCGTCTACCTGGTGCTGATGCTGCGCTTCATCGCCACGGACATGATCACCGACAGCGACGTGCAGGTGAGAGCGAGATGCGCGCCTCACAAGGCTGCGAGACGCGTGGCTGCGAGACGCATGCCTCACAAGGCTGCGAGACGCGTGCCGTACCCTCTTCAATCTGTTTGCTGGGTAGATCAAGTTACTCTGGGTTTTGCATGTTTTTTTTACGCTTGCACTCCAAGTTGTTGACTTTGTGGTACCTTGTTGCCAAGCATGGTCTTTTAGATGGCCTACACAGCAGTAATTAGCTAAGACTATCTGTGACTCATTCCAGACACTAGAGGTCAATTATGAGGTTGGGGAACTTGGGATCCGTGAATTATTGAGTGATTGTTCGTAATAATGTCTGTGTGTTGTTGATCAATGCATTGAAAGCTCGGTGTTTTGTGTTACAGGGCCTTGTTTCGTTCTGCGTGAATGCAATATTTGCATTCCTGATGTTTGTTGCTGTGATATTCTTCCTTGTCTATGGCGTGGAGACGTACTTTAGGGTATGTACTGTCGTCTGCATGCATAACGCATTTATCATTGTCTGAGTTGACAGACGTGTTATTTATACATGTGTGCAGGTATATAATACACATACACACAGGGTTCGTAGCGGGTCTTCCAAAGTCTTATAAGCACTTATTTTGCCAAAAATAAAATAAGGGCCCTTATTAGTACTTATTTTTGGTGAAATCTTAGAAAAGTACTTAATAGTCCTTATTTTTTGCCAAAGGACCCTAGGTTTTATAAACTGTTCTCGACAGAGTTGTTGTATATATAATACGGAATAATTAAATCTGCTGTGCAATTGTGTATATAAATATTATTAGTGTACTTTAATAGTCGGTGATCTATCAGAAATCGCGTAAAAAAGTCTTATTTTGGCCTCCAAAAAGGGTCTTATAAGTCCTTATTTCAACATGTGTCTTACTACTATGAACCCTGACACATACGTCTTATCAAACGTGGATTTCACGTGTAATTTCCACGCGTATGCTACTATGTCGGTAGGTACACGGAGCCTGGTCGAATCGGGTGGACACACAGAAGTGGGTGAACACCACGCAGCTGCACATGTCGCGTCTCGGTCTTGTTGTGCAGGCTGGCCTGCAAGTCTTCACAATCATGTTCCTTGTGTGGGACATCATGGGTGACAAGTGGAAGCAAAGGTCAGTTGTTTAGTTTTTACTTTGATAACCTGGTTTGAAAATTTAGTTTTATTATTGGCTGTTCACGATCACATTGCTCGATTAAGACATCATGGGGGTTGACAAATGTTAGTGGTTGACAAAGGACCACCTTACGGGCCGCCCTAGTTTTGTCTTTAGGTCTTTGTGATCGTGATCTTCAGCCAGAGAGAGCAGATAATTGCATTTTAATTCTTGCATTTTAATTTAATTGCATTTTAATTGCATTTTATTCTTGCAGATAAAATCAAATTTGAGTAGCTGCAGGTAGCCACTCGAATAGCTTGCAAGCCAGATAATTAGTTTATAGTTTTGTGTGTGATGAAGAACCTTGATGAGGCGTAACGTATTAAAGCGAGGATTTCTCATGGTTTTACCAACTAACCATAACACCAAATATATATAGTAAGGCTAACATGTCATAGAACACTCGTACAACATGCTTTCCACTAATATGTGCACCGATCTGCGTTTTAGCTTGGACTGTTTACATATGTCAACAAATCTAGTGCGTGATTTTTTCTCACGCGGAACCCTGTCTACACTAGGTTAAATCCCTTTGTATACTTTTAAAGATAGGTACCAGTCATGATTGCGTCGTGAAAGTTTTACGGGGACTGATAATTGATAGGTGGTTAGTCATTAGTGTTAGTAGTCGATGTACTCTGCTATACTTGTGTGTAACTATGTCTCATCTTTGCAGGCTCAAGATACGGGAAAGAAATTGCTATGATGTCTTGTTTCGTGTTGCTGAACTGGGAGTTGCACTCTGGTTTCCATGTTGCTTGTGGAATTGGAGCAGGTAAGATTATTTGTTGGGTGTGTTGAGTAGAGGAGAGCTAAAGTTATTGCTCAGAAATGCTCAATCCAAAAAAATATAGTGAAATATTGTCTTACCACTCTGGTTTCCATGTTGCTTGTGGAATTGGAGCAGGTAAGATTATCTGTTGGGTGTGTTGAGTAGGGGAGAGTTAACATTGGTGGTAGAGACAACACAGAACTGCAAGATATTACACGTCATGAATCGCTCGGAGGTGACGCATTGCTTTCAGCCGAGCTTCACAGAAGGCCTTTGGACATGATTAATTATTTTATTCATTATACGTCAGAGCATTTGAACAGGAGGACTGGGCTAACACTGATGGGTGAGGTGGTCTGTAAACATCACTTGTATTTGGAAATCATGACAGCGACCGAAATGCTTCACCGTAGAGATGGCACCGATGAAGAATTCATGTTCTTCTCACGCTTCTCTTGTCTACTACAGTCCGGAGCAGCTTTGGATCCTAAATCCTAAGAAGATCCTCAAGCAGTTGGATCTGGATCTGGATCGGCAGGAAGACTCCGAGACCGATCGTCTGCTTAAGAGGAAGTACGCGACTTACAACACAGCTCCGACCACATCTGCTGCTGGTATGTGCTGCCATCTATTAACCATACCCTGCAAACTATATACACTTTTATTGGTGACGTTATTTATAATACCAACAAGCGAGGAAAATGTGTCCATCGCATCTTTCATTTTTGGGAATTACTGAATAATATAATAAGTGAGATAATAAATACTTAAACGCGCGTAATTATTATGAGCAGTGTAAGGTAATGCCGCTCATGTACATTTCCATGGTTCGCACAGTCCTTGAAAAGTCCTTGAATTTGAGGGGAGTCCTTGAAAAGTCCTTGAATTTGAGGGGAGTCCTTGAAAAGTACTTGAATTTAGTAAATGTTGATGATGTAAATGTTGAAAAGTGCTTGAATTTCATGAAAATGTCCTTGAATTTCATGAAAATGTCTTTGAATTTTTAGAAAGAATCCTTTCCTGTAATAAAAAGAAATGTTGTACTATCAATAATGTGCAAACCTCAATAAAAAGTGCGTTAAATGAGCTTAAAAAGCTATAGACACGATAGACAGTTAAATGATGATCACAAATTACAGTAAGTCAGTAAAATCAGTCAGTAAATCAAGGTATGTTGTAGAAGTAGAAGTGTTTAGAAGGGTTTATTAATGTGATCCAGGTAAGTTTTAGAGGTGACATGCAGTGATTAAGAATGTGGTTATTAAATTAATCCAGGTATGTTTTGTTCTGTGTATGAATTCCAATAAAATGTCTGATAAAATGTCCTTGAATTTCCGATAAAATGTCCTTGAAAAGTCCTTGGAAAAAATTTCAGTACTGTATGAACCATGATTTCACATGATTCTCATGTACATTTCACATTCGTATCGGTCATCGGACACTCGTCCCCACAAGGTGGCCACCGATCACTTATTGCGTGTTGTTTGGTGTTTGGCAGGTGAGCCGTCGTCGACGAGTAAGGAATGCTGGATCTGCTATGACATGGAGCGACGTGATGCAGGCGAACTGATCGAGCCGTGCGGTTGCCGTGGCGACGTCGCCGTCGTCCATCACGACTGCCTCCGTCGTTGGCTCATGGAGAGCCTCGCTCCCGACGACCTTCACTGCAAAGTCTGCAAGCAGATGGTTAGCGTCGGCCACCGCATAGAACTTGTCAACCTTTTGCCTTTTTTCGTTCCTTTTGTTCGTTTGTTGTTGTTGTTCTGTTGTCTTTTTTTTGTCCGTTTGTGAACTTGGACATTACAGACACTAGAGTACATTAGATGTTCCTTGGACTTTCCTTGGACACTAGGAGGAGGAGAGGACTTTCATTTCCCTCAGGCAGGAGGGGGGGGGGTGAAACAGATCATAGGTTGTCTCGTAATTAGCTATGAAGTTTTTTTGATTATTTACATCGAGAGCATAGAGAGACTTCTCTTTTATGAAATAGATATGAGTTTTATTGAATTTGATAAGCAGTTATGTTGCAATGCCCTTTGCAAGGTACCTGTCCGTAACCCTGACAGTATCTTTAATACAAAAGACCTTTTTCAATAAATTTTAATTCGTGTCGGAAGAACTATTCCTGGGCGAGGGGGTTATCCTGTGATATGACGAGGAGTGGTGCGCTTGCTGCATGACTGATCGGTTTGATTTTGATCTGTCTGCAGTACATTTTTTATACACTGTTTGCATTATTTGCAAAACATATTCAGTGAACATATCCTTGCAAAATGTTATGTGAAAATGATTCAATTTGTACCAATATTGGGGGGTCTGTGCAATGTGCATACATTATCACTGAAAATGTGGGCAAAAGTGGCCATTCTTAATTTATGCAAATTAGGAATTTTCCCCAACTTTCTTTTTCCTACTTTTTTGATCCGTTGTTTGGGAGGGTTTCAAGAGACACGGGCATGTGGGCATTTTGTCCAGGTCAAACCACAGATTGCCTGGACTATTGCTGTGTCACTGATCGGTCTGATTTTGATCTGTCTGCAGTACCATGTGAAGGAAGGAGCAGTGTGGTGTTTCTGGCTGCCTGTGATCTTCACACAGCGGCACTGGACGGAGACGGTGGCGCTACTGCTGCTGATGGCCGGGGCGCCCGTCGGCTCTGTCGTCATACTGCGCACCGTCGACCAGACGTTCTTACAGATCCTCGCGATAGGTGGCGCCGGGATGGTCGAATACGTATGCATGAGGTAACGTAGCATGATGGGAAAATATAATAGAATACTGTATACGATTTCGCGCTTTAATTTTCGCGAATTTCGCGAACGCATCCCCGACCGCGAAAATGGCAACACACTGTTCTTCACTGATTCGGGAATTCACCGACCGCGAAATTAACCACTCGCGAAATTGTCCGTCAAGTCTGAATTTGCGAAAATATATCTGTACGCGAAAAATATGGCGTATACAGTAAATGTCATCTCTGCCCGTTTTCAAGTCCGAATGCCTGCCAGTCGGTCGTTCGTAACTAATAATGGGTAGGACCGATAAGGATAAACGCGTGACTCCTCAACACAGATGTCAAATGTGTGTCTGAGAGCTAGTGATGTCACGATCATCGATTATACTCGATCATCGGTTGAACAGTGGCTCGAACCAAGCGCTTGGTTGAAATCCATAATCGATTTCATAGGTTGAAAAAAAATAGGTTACTCGGGTGCAACCGATGATCGATTACGAAATTACAACCGATTGACAACACCACTGAGAGCACTAATTTTCCCTCCGACGTCTACGGAATCCTTCTGTTGTGTTGCAGGAGGTTTGGATTCAGTCTGATAGCCGCATACAATAGGGCGCGGCTCCAGACTGTGCAAATTCTCGGGAGGAGAGCCGTATGGCCGGAGACGGGCGATCAGCAAAAGTTAACGATCGGCCACTTGTCGTCCATTACATCCGAAGAAGCCACCGTCGAGGTTCACATGCAGACGCCTGACGAATGCATCTGATTTGTCGTGTGTGGTCACGTGACACCTGACGAATGCATCTGATTTGTCGTGTGTGGTCACGTGACACGTGATTTCACCTGCAGACACCTGAGGAACAATGAATCTGATTTGTCACTTGGTTTCACCTGACAAATGTCTCTAATGCATGCTGGGTTTCAGATCATGTCACCTGGGACAACCACCAATTGTGTTGTGTTATTCGTATCGCACGTTATGCGCTAGTTCTGATTCACGAAACTTGCTCGTTAAATTGTGGATGCAGAGCAAGCAGCTTCCAGGTGTAGGGGAACTCTGTAGTGCCTCATCAACTCCTGATATATATGCATACGTGCGTACGTACGTTGTAATGGTTAGGTAGGGTATGCGCACTTGTTACACTGGACAGTATATAGTGAAAAGCAGCTGCCGGTTGTGCGTTAAATTACATATATACCCGATTTAGACCAACTCTTCAACTGTATGGATTTTGAAGCAAATTGGTGGAAGAATTTGGTTGTTGAATGGACCTTTTTTTAAATATTATTTTACATCGTCAGTATTAAACAGTAAGTAAAATGGTTATGTATTCTGTTAGCATACCAGCCTGTTTGCTGTAAATTTAGTGCTCAGCCATGTAAGCACAAAGAACCCTGGGTGTTGTTTACGTAGGGTGACTAGCTAAAATAATGACAAAGCTCTGACCGAACTTGACACGTTTTGTCAAATTTTTGCTCATGAATTGCAGTGCAGCAGGTTATTAAACAGACTATCTCACACACAAAATTGAAAAACTGCATAAGTGTAGACAAATTGGGTCTCACCAATTAGTGAACTTTTTGCCGATTACTCCGGCACAACAATCACCACAATTTGTGCTGTTATCGGACATAAAACAGCAGATGAACAACAAACGTGCGCCCACGTACTATCTTCAGATTCGCGACAATGAAATGTTTAAACGGTCCCACAAAACAAGTGCACGTAGTTATGTAATGCAAATATTTATAGACTGGTCGTATGGTACCTACCTATCTTGAAATATATATAAAGGTAACTACCCTAGTAGTGTAGAGACAGCGTTCTGGTCTCGCTAGAGCAAAAATCACGCGCAAGGTTTGTTGACATAATATGTAAACGATCTAATTTGAAATGCAGATCGGTGCACATATTGGTGAAAAGAATGTTGTCCGAGTGTTCTATGACATGTTAGCTATTTTGGTGTATGTATATTTGGTGTTATACAACGAGTATCGGTAAGTATCAGTACGGTTGAGAAAATATGGAAACTGTTGGTGACAACATGAGCAATCCTAGCTTTAAGATCTGAATAATTCAATGCATATAATATACACTCGCTTATTAAAATGGTATAATTTATTACCAGCTGCAAGGCATCACTGTGTTCGTAGTTAGATGCACGTAAGCAGCTAAACAAGAAACTCTTAATTCTGCACATTTTCTGTTCACATCTAATTCATTTGTATGCATGAACAGTGAGTGAGTGACGATACAGTTTGTTACTTACATTCTAACCTATACATTATTACAGATAGTAACATCTCTTCTCCAGATTTTACATCAATTTCTATCAATTTTGCTACTTTCAATATTACCTATCTGTATCTAACATATTCTTGCGTTAACAACTATACAAATATATATTAAAATATTGTTGAATAAAAAATGGATCGTATGGTCATAAGACATTTGTAAATGTCATTATATGTATTCTCTGAGAAATACACCGCGTATATCTACAACCATATGTTCATGTATACAACACTCTTTCAGACTAGTTAACTACTCTATAATAAATCTCATTTACTAATTGAAAATTGCTTATAAAAAAAAATTCTACAAAATTTGTTGTATAAAAAAACTGCACAGCAAGAGATTGCAATCAATCAAACAAAGAAATTATGGAGCTTGATAGTAAAGATCTAACAAGACTAACGACACAAGTAAAGTAATAAGCCTGTCAGGGGTAGCTGCTTTAACTTTACCCACACATACATAAATATATATCAGGAGCTAATAATGACAAATATTTGTCATAAATAATGACAAAATAATGTCAAATAATGGCAAATAATGACAAAAATTAGTCATTATTAGCTCCTGATATATATACACAAGAGCAATCGGAGATAGCAAACCTCCGCCACAGCGTAGACAGCGTAGCGTTTTTACTCTCCATCACTATTGTTGTTTGACTGCATTGACACGATGCACGGCGCATATATCTATATATAGCTATCGATCTAATTTGTAGTCGGGTTTAACGCGGCGGTGACACATCATAAACCCCTACAGAGAGAGAAAGCGAAAGTCAAACGAAGCGAAGCGGTTAGAGAGTAAGTCGCCACACTACCATCAATGATGAGAAATACTTATATATATAATATATATATATATATATATATATAAATTAATATAAATTAATATATGCATATATATATGAAGTTATATCAACTCATTGATATGTTGATATTTATGGCTTCACAGTGTTGACTACCAGGAGAGCAACAGTGAGCAGCAGCAAGAAGGGCGAGTAAGACCAGGTACTGGCCGTGTTACAGTTCGGTTCATTACATAGGCACATCGTGATCTTCTTCTTGTCATATGTGTCCGAGTCCTGGCATTTGCTCTTTGCCACGGAGAAGAGCGTGTTGTTAAAACAGAGCCTCATGATAAATGTCTGGTCTAGAGAGAAAAATTTGCCTGATATATACACACATAAAACATGTGCACACATGCATGAACACGGCGCGCCGGAACACGCACGCACATAGACATTTTTTTATTTTTTTATTATATATTTATTATTTTATATTTTTTATTTGTGCAAGCGTGCACACAGGAACGAACAAATGCAAGATAATATTGTGTGATTGCACGTGTGCTCATTATGTACCTTCACGCATGCCCTTGTATTTCATGCAGCCACCAATGCAGGGCACGGCGAGATTGCCACTCAGCTGTGCCTCGTCGTGATCTGCGCACTTGGTGGTGGATGGTGCATTAGGCGCCACTGACGGTCCAGAGCTTCCTGCCCAGTGTAGAGAGAGAGCCATATAGTATGTATAACGTAACATACACACGCATACATACAGTGGCGTAGCTAGGATTTTTTCAGCGGGGGGGCACTGGGGGGGGCCTTCCAATTTCAATCTCTCTCTCTCTCTCCTCTGCTCTCTCTCTCTCTCTGCTCTCTCTCTCTCTTTCTTTTCTTCATTTTCTTGCTCTCTCTTCTCATCTGCTCTCCGTCCTCTCTCTCCGCGCTCTCTCGGCGTCTCTCTCTCTCTCTCTGTCTCTCTCGTTCTCTCTCGTCTCTCTCTCTTCCCTCGCGGGGGTAGGCGGAGGCAGATCTCTCGGTCTCGGTCGTCCGTCTCAGTCGTCGTCTCTTCTCCTCTCCTCTCTCTCGTCTCCTCTCTCTCGGACTCGTCTCTCTCTCTCTGAATTCACTTATTTATACTAGTATATCAATCTTCTATCCGTCGTCTGTACTTATACTATACTTATGCACTCTATTAATACTATATATAATATACATTATATTATAAATAATATACTATTATGGACTCACTGCTCTGCTGTGGTGTCATCGTTGTGGAGAGAACGCAAAACAGCTCTCTACAAATCAATTGTTTTTTGATTCCTTGAGCTTTTTCTTATTATCCTCTGCCTACTATGCGCAGGGTCTTTCTCTTCGTGTTCTGTATTTCTACTCGCGTCACGTTTGCGGTCGGTGTTGCGTGTGCTTGTTGCATTGGTTGCGGCATGTTAGTCACCTGTCAACCTATGTCGGGTGGACATCTTTGCCGATAAATCACATACGATACCCAAGACAAGTTCTAATTGGGACGGGGTTTCTGATTGAAAAAAATTGTGGACGGGTTGGTTTGGCCAAGAACCCAATCGATTTAGATTTGGGTCGTGATCCGGATTCCAGGGCAATTTTTTGAAGTGATTCTCAATCCATTCAATGCGTACGGCGTGCGCACGAAGCTGGCGGGCGCAACTGCACTACACGACGACACAGACGCACCGAGCAGCTGAAGTCGCATAGCTGCGATTGGAGAAAGTGAAGCGGCTCATCCAATTTGTTCAAGTTTCCGTTCGTTCGTAAGTGCGTTGTTGGGCAGTTCAAGTTTCAGCCGTAACGCCCGTCCCCCCAGTATTCACGTTATTGGGCCTTAGGAACTTAGGAAGTGATTAGATCTCAGCTACGTAAGTTAGGTAAGAGAGCCACCGCTCTCTAGGATCTAAAACGATTATAGAATCTGGGATAGTATATGATATCGAGTGTCAGTGCGATGCATGACATCATACGCCGTGGCACCTCGGTGGTTGCAATTTTGGCAGGTCAAGATCAACCTATAGTAATTATCGTTAGTTTCATTAGGGAGTGTGGAGATGTGAAACAGAAACCTTACGCGTCTACCGGCTAGGTAGGCCGGAGGTGTCTTCCGTATCTCACGATTGAGCTGCAGGTATTACGTTATTGCCTTTAGGTTGTTATGTAACTTATTATGATGGGTGAAGGTAGAGCGATATTTCAATCTAGGGGCAACAGACAAATTTTGGTCATTTATTTGCCATTATTGACATTATTTTGTCATTCATTTTTAATTGCAGCCAAATTATATGTTGTCATTATTAGCGTCCTGATGTATACCGATTTAATTGTATTCGGTGATGTGGATCCAGGCAAATTGACAACGATCTATGTAATAGCTAACTACCATTTGACTATGTTTGCCTTAGACAGGCATTTAATTCTATCATTGATCTTGTATATGTTGTACGGAGGGATAGTATTAGTATTGCCGTTTGTTACTGGAATCTAGATTAGTGACACTAACTGCATCTACTTCGGTTTGTTTTGATTGATTGGCGCGAACATCGTCTTTCGCTGCTAAGCGCAGATTTGTGTCTTATACATGACACCTAAATTTTGGGTAGGGAGAGTGTTTTAGCAAGCAATGTTGTCTACAAAATTATAAAAAGGCACTCAAGAAAAAAAAATGGAAAAGAAATTCATGAACAGGTGGCCCGTGTGCGCTCCTCTTACTTTTCGCAGTAAAGCAGCCACCTGGCAAGCTGACGAAGCTCAAGCTCGGTGTAGAGCCTTATTGCTTTGTGTGTAAGTAACACGTAGCAGGTTTGTAAAGTGCCGAAATTAGTATACGGGAACAAGAGTTGCAAGAGGGTGTGGTTGGAAGTCCCCCCAAAGCAGCATTATACACGAAGTTAAGCACGGAAAACTAGTAAACCAAGATTAATTCGGAGATACAAGAATGGTGATACATGGCCTTATGGTTTAGGAAGTAGCGGGGAGAGAGAGAGGAGAGAGAGGAGCAGGACGAGAGAATTTGTCTATGACATCACGATCATTTCTTAGTCAACAATGATTTTTGAGATAATATTTGTATCAGGTTGTTAGAGCGCAAGGAATAATGTTGAGATACAGATAGTACACTATTGAAAGTAGTCAAACATAGGTGCGAGAGCAAATAGAAACGTTGTAAGTTGAAAAATACTCAACAACTCCAGGGGAATGTACTGAATAGTTATCTGATCTGGTAATAATCGTGGCTATACAAAGGTTAGCGATATATGTAGAGTTAACGGGATATCATATAGTTGCAGAGAATTAGATTTACAGCTCTATCAGCAGGGTTCATAATTCAAGAGGTAAAGTTAGGAGATGATATAAAGCCATAGCAAAAGTAGGGATGATTGTGAGTGAGTGTCAGTTTTCCTGTGCGAGCATTAGAACTGACACAGAGAATAACAAAGACTACGATGAGAGAGGAGCACTTCATCTAACCAGTAACGACCACGTCACAAGGTGATCGGCCAGGTTGGGAACGACAGACTGGTTAATAAACACACACTCAGCTGACTAAGAGAGTTGCTGAACAACTGCGATACCCAAAATGATTTGTTAAGAGTACGTGGAGGTATTGATTAAAGAGCATGTAGAAATTGTACGCTAAGCATTCTGGGAGAAGGATATAGATCGCAGTTAGTTCAAAAGGACTAGGGTGATTGTGCTGCATGAGTCAGGGGTTCGAGCACCATGCTATACGACGAATAGGGCGAAACGAATTGAATACTTCAGAATTTTTAATCTCTAAAATCCGTACTCGAAGTGATCTATACACCCGCGAACGCTCACATGGTTAATTAGACGAACACGCGCTACCACAGAACATAGGTATGTGTAATATCGCTCGTAGTCAGCTATATAGACGTATTGACACGGAGTCTCAAACATGAGAATACGATCAGTCGCGCAACAAGGCAAGATGGTATCACATTCTTTTTTTTTCTACCAACATATAGAGTGGGTGCCACAGACTCTGCCGGGAATGGCCATTTCAAAAAGGAATATTTCGTTTTTACAGTATGTATGTCAACCAATACCTTGTGCGTTTGATGTGTTTGGCTCTAGCGAAGACGCAGAACGCTGTCGTGCTACACTACTACGGGGGTAGTTACCTTTATTAATATATTTGAAGAGATAGGTAGGTACCCGGAGACGGGAGGCGCAGATCTATAATATTTCGCATCTTACATTAACTTACTGGCACTTTGGTTTTTGTGGGAACCGTTTAAACAATATTTCATTGTCGGGAATCGAAGATTGAGTGGGCGGCACGTTTTTGTTGTTTATGCTGCTGTTTTATGCTCCCGATAAGCAACCACAAAATGGTGATTGTTGTCGACCGGGAAAGTAATTCGGCAGAACAGTTCGCCTAACTTGGAGACCTCAATGTCCAGACTTATGCAGTTTTTTCAATTATTCGCTGGTGAAGATAGTCTTTTAATAACCGCTGCCGCGCTGACATTCATGAAGCAAAAATTTGACGTCCAACGTATCCCAGTTTGGTAGCAGAGCTTGTCATTTATTTAAGGCTACGTCCCCAGCCCTACGTAAGGACAATCCTCAGGGTTCTTTGTGCTTACATGCCGCCGAGCACATAACAAACAATATATGTTACAGCAAAGAGGCTGTATGCTAAACCAGAATATCGATATGCATGTTTACTGTACTGTTTAATACCTGACGATGTTGAAAAATATTTTAAAACAAAGGCCATCTCAACAACGCAAATCTCGTTCCCACCAATTGCTTTCCAAAAATCCCATACAGTTCTAAGAGTGTGGTTCTAAAATCGGGTATGATATGTAATTTAACCGCACAAACCGCGCAGCTGTTTTACTACTATAATCTGGTCCAGTGTAAGAATGGTCGCATCACCACTACTATCACCATATACAACGTTACGTACGCAACGTTGCATATGAATATCAGGAGCTAGATAATAGGGAGGCAGTGTGGTCAATCCAATGAAACAAAGGAAATTCGTCATCTTACGATAGCGCGTTATAATTACCGTAGACGATTTAGCTAGCGAACTCATCCAACTTTGAGCCTCCGAAATCGGTACACAGTACATTCCCAATCATCGTGCGAAATCGTTTCCTTTCATCGTAGACCACCCGCCAATACCCGGAGATACAGCCAAAACGTACGACACGATTCTCCGATTCTTTGGCCGATCAATCAGCCGCATGTGCGCGCTCTATATTCTAGTACAAGAAGGCACAACCGCTGGGCGCAGCTCGCTGCTTTGCTCGTCCTCGGATAGCTTGACTGTGCGCGTTGTGGCCTCGGCAGAGGGAGATTTGGAGATCGACGGCAACATCGACATGCATTAGCGCTAATCAATGCGGTCTTGGCGTGCGATCGGCGAAGGGCAATGCCAGCTACTGTACAAAGGTGGCCTGTGTAGTCTGTGTCACCGGGTCCAAGAGTTATCTCGGCCAAAGTGTCTGATGCCTAATGCTCCCGCGAGCCACAACGCCACATTCAGCTCTATCGCAGAGAGAGGGCAACCGCACAGCGACGTGCGCAGCAGTGTTCGGCGCCCTTTTGTCTGCAATTATAGGCGCGCGAATTGGACGGATGTGATGGCCAAAGAAGGAGAATCGTGTCGTACGTTTTAGGACTGTATCGTCGATTGCGGGTGTCTACGGGAAACGATTCGCACGATGATATGGCGATGTACGTGTCGCGATTTGAGCTCAAGTTGGATGAGTTACCGGTACGAAATCGTCAGTATTATAAGCGTAGTAATGACGAATTCTCCCTTGTTTATTGATGTCACACTCCCTCCCTATTATCTACTCCTGATATATATGCATCACGTGCGTACGTACGTTGTCACATGGTTAGGTAGGGTCAATGCGCATTTTCTTTACACCTGGAACAGTATATAGTGAAAAGGCAGCGCTGGCCGGTTGTGCGTTAAATTAATATATTAACCCGATTATTAAGACAACTCTTCACGTGTACTGGATTTTGAAGCAAAATTGGGAAGAATTTGGTATGTGTCTGAATGACCTTGTGCGTAACAGTCAATTTAATTGCCCACACATCAGTCAGTATTAGAAAGGTAAGTAAAATCCATTATGTATTCTGTAAGCATACCCAGCCTCTTTTGCTGTAAATACCTATTGTCTTGTTATAGCTGCTCCGCCGTCGTAAGCACCACAGGAAACCACTAGGTGTGTTTGTTACGTAGAGTGACAAGCTAAATATTATACCAACTGCCAACACAGCATCTGACAAGACGCTAAGTGAGCGTTCTGAGTACGACATGTTTTGGCTCAATGAATTGTCAGTCAGCAGGTTTATTCAAAAACCAGACTATCTCAACACAAAACTGAACACACACCGCGCATTAAGTTGATAGAACAAAACTTCGTTGTCTCTCCCATAGTCAAGAATTTTGCCGTTATTGCTCCGGCATACAATCACGTTCACGCACGATACTTGATAGCATTGCTTACACATATTGATAAATAAAATCAAGATAACACACAAACGTGCGGCCACCTATCTCTGTGAGCAGTCTCCGCGGAGCAAAAGAAATGATTAATAATTACAAAACAGATCCCACACAATAAGCTATAGTGACGTCTTATTATGTAAAGGCACACGTATATTACTGTATATCAAGATCATGTCGGCCTGCGTACACCTCTATCACCCTACTTCCACCCACACTATACTAAATACACACAGGTAAACTACGCCTAAGCTATGTAGAAGACACCGCGTTCTGGTCTCGCTAGAGCAAAAATCACGCACAATGGTTTGTTGACAATCAATGTAAACCGATTCTAATTTGAATGCAGATCTACGTGGCAACATATTGGTGAAAAGAATGGTGTCGAGGGTTCACTAACTGAGAGCGGCCTTACTAAGTATAGTTGGTGTTAGAGCAAGGAGTATCGTAACGATCAGTACGGTTGAGAAAAATATAGAAACTGTTGGTGAAACATGAGCAATCCTAGCTTTAAGATTTGAAATATTCATGCAGTATAGATAACACTCGCGTTATTGAAAATGGTATAATTTATTACAGCTGAAGGCCATCGACTGACAGTTCGTAGTTAGATTGCGAAGTATAACAAGAAACCTCTTTATTCTGCACGAGTTTTTCTGTTCACCATCCAAATCTCATACTGGTACTGTAAGGCACACGCAAGTCGGAACTGAGTCGAGGACGCGGAGTCGACGGCACGGGGTGAGGGCAGGAGGTGGGTGAGCTCAAGGGCACGGTGGACGGGCACGACGGTGCGGCGACGCAATGGAACTCAACCGCGCTTGACTCATACATGCTCCAGAACGTTTATTCCATTATATACAGATAAGTAACATCTCCTTCCCTCAGATTATTCTAGCATCAATTTCCTATCAATGTATTGGCTACTTCAATATTGACCTACTCTGGTATCTAACATAACTTTCTTGGCGTTAACAAGCTATACGCAAATATATACTTAAAATAAATTGTTAGAGATAAAAACATGATCCGGGATATGGGTCAACTAAGACACTTGTAAAGTGCTCATTATACTTATTCCTCTGAGTAGAAGCCCTGGCTATATCTACAACCAAAAGTTCATGTATCACAACACTCTTGCCAGACTAGTACTAACTCTATCATGACTCTCCATTTACCTAATTGAAAATTGCTTATAAGAAAAAATTTCTACAAAATTGTGTTGTATAAACTGCAGCAGGATAGAGATGCAATCAATCAAACAAAGAAAAATTATGAGCCTGATTAGTAAAAGATCTAAGCACCAGACCTCAACAGCACAAGTAAAGTAATATGCCTGTCAGAGGGTAGCTGCTTTAGACTTTACCCCATCATACATAAATAATAATCAGGCAGCTAATACATGAACAAATATTTGTCAATAAATAAAGACAAACATAATTGTCAAATCAATGGCAAAATAATGACAAGAAATTAAGTCATTATTAGCTCCTGATAATATATACAACAAAAGCAATCGGCGACAGAAGAAACCTCCTCACAGCGTAGATCAGGCGTAGCGTTTTGTAGCTCTCCATCACTAGGTTGTTTGACTGCATTGTGACAACCGATGCACGGCGCATATGATCCTATAGCTATTAGCTAGTCATTAAGTTTGTAGTCGGGTTTAATCGGGCGGTGACATACATCAAAACCCCTACCGAGAGAGAAAGCGAAAGCAAAACGAGAGCGAAGCGGTTAGGAGTAAGCCGCCACACTACCCATCAATGATGAGACGCAAGCAATGCATCCCTACGTCACACAAGGAATTACGTCCTACGGAATCCGGAATCACGGGCACCCAAAAAATCAGAACTAATCGCGGACAACTTGTCCGCGAAGGCACGGGACTCGCACTCAAGGCGCACATACCAGCCGTCCAAATTTGTTTATCATAACCCGTCGCTAACTTTGATGGAGCATATCCTGGTATGACCAAGGAACAAAATCGAAACGTCCCACAAACACACAGACCTGAGCGCAAAATGAACAAACGAACAAACCCTCCCTTGGCAGAGGGTAGATTAAGAAGGTGAATCAAAACGAATGATTGTTTGGCTCACCGTCTCGCGCGCCACCGCGCCCCCCGCACCACGTAGCAAACACGGCACCCGCCCCGCCCCCCCCCGCCCCCCCACCCTGCGTCGGAAACACACACGACACCCACCATGAATCTATATATACTTATAATTTATACCGGTTATACCATAGTAGTATAACACACTCACACGACACACCGCACACGCACGATCGACACACGCACACACATACTACCTACATATACTACAAACACAACGCTATATATACACACAATATATAGCTAACATACAGTGTGTATGCAGCCGAAGGCGTGACTGTAGAGGCGTCACTGCATGCGTGCCACGATGCGTATAGACACGTTCTGCTTGCATGCTAGCTTGCTTCTCAAATCTACCAAATGATTGGTTCTCTTCTAAAAAAGAGCGTTTCAGACTTCTTACCGACGACCTCTGAAAGAATCTGGAAAATTACTCGATCACATCAACGAGACCACGTGAAGTTTCCTTGTTGTGGTAGGTTGCTTTGATTGGCACGTAGGAGACGAGAAAGAGATATATGAGACCGAGAATATAATTGTAAGATTAGGGCATGATTCGGAACAGTGCTGATACCTGACCCAGGAGAGCACAGTAGGTTACTAGTGTGGGATTTCACGAGCGGCTTCACTGGAGCACGTTCTATGGCTGTTGCCGGTCAATAAGGCAATAGCGAATAGACTGTGGGAAGGCGCGAAAAATCTCAGCTGATGATTTTTGAATGAGATCGCATCGTGAAGTCGCTGGACATCCGACGAGGAGGAAATCAGTTTGGGTTACTGGACACGGCTAGTCTGTGATCGACCGCGGCGCACCGCATGCAGTTAACCTAATAAAATGATCATCCAGATAGCGGCGGGATATGAGGGTAAACCACCATCCGCTTCAATGATTCCACGAGTCAATTTACAGAGTTGCCGATATACATAGTTTAATACACATAGGGGCAACATGAGCGCCGTGCGGTTGTCTTAAATGGGGACGGCGGTTTGAAGAATCCTTTTTTTCTGGTGAAAACCGTATGATGGTTTCAAGTTCGCATGAGTCGTCTTTTCTCTCTGTAGTCGGCATCCTGGCGTGTCGGGCCAAGTACGTGCACGTGACTCTTTGTTCCACCGACCGTGAAGCTTCACTCCTGATCATTTTAAGCCGGCGAGATCGAGATGAGATGATGGGCGTTTGCACGGTGTTTGGTGTACAAGTTTTTTGGGAATATCGCGAAAATTCGTACCAGGGTAAACTCAAATGGAGGAGGAGACGAACAGGGCGCCGCATAGAGTAGATACAGTGCACAGAGTAAAATGAAATTAAAAGATGAGAATTGTACGTCGGGGTCCGTACATGCACGTTGTTAGAATGTGTTTTTTGAGTATGATGAGAGACGGAAGAGAGAGCAGAGAGAGAGAGAGAAGAGAGCGCCGCGAGAGAGAGAGAGCGAAGAGGAAGAGGCGAGAGAAAGAGGGAAAGAGAGAGAGTAGAGATTAGAGGCGACATGATATAGAGAGAGAGAGAGAAGAGAGAGAGCGAGACGAAGCGAAGCAAGGTGAAACACATGTGCACCACGTGCATGAGAACGCGAGAGAGGAGAGAGACAAGGACGAGAAAGAGAGAGAGAGACGAGAGAGAGAGAGAACGCAGAAGAGAGAGCGGGGAGACCAGAGAGCGAGAGAGAGAGAGACTGAGAGGGGACACGAGAGAGCAGATCGAGAGTTAGAGAGGAGAGACAGAGAACTAGAGACAAAAAGACAGACAGAAAGACAGAAGAAGACGTGCGACGAGAGAAGCAGAGGAAGAAGAAAGAGACGAGAAGAGAGACGAGGAGAGAGAGCAGAGAGGAAATCGCAGACGAGCCGAGAGTGAGACGACCTCAGAAGAAAGAAGAAGGGAGAGAGAGACGCCGCTCACTCTCCCACTTTTCAAGGTCCAGACCGAAGAGAGCATAGATCTCAACTTGTATGAGAGAGACTATATCAGTCTCATGACTTCAAGTTCTTTATGATACTGATCACATTCTTATATTGAGTTATATTTTTATGTTTGTTTAGTTTGTTGCAGGCGGCCGGCAACTACAGGAACACGAAGCAAATGCAAGATAAAATTTGGTGCGATTGCAGCGGTGGCTCATTAGTACTTCACCACTTGCTTGCCGCGCCTTGTATTTTCATGCAGCCACCAATCCCCGCAAGGGCACGGCGAGATTGCACCAGCTTGTCGCCTCGTCAGTGAAAATCCTGTCGCACGCTGTGTGTGATCGGGTGGCATAGCGCCGACTGCAAGGTCCAGATCTTCCACTGCCCCGCTGTATATAGAGGAGGCCATGATAGATATGTATATAACGTAGACATATCACGGCGCATTATACTACATACCAGTGGGCGTAGACTAGATTGTTATCAGCGGGGGGGGGCAACTGGCGGGGTGGCCCCCTTACATTTTCTAGCAGGGGGGAGCCAATTATATACACTTTCTTGTAGAATTATACTGTTCGGTATAACGGCAGTGTTTTAACTCTCATTTTATTTTTATCAAGCATGCAATTTATGCGTAGGGGGGGGGGCGAGCCGGGGGGGGCACAAAAAATTTGTGGGGGGGTTGCTGGCCCCCTCCAGTGGCCCCGGTGAGCCCTACAGCCCTGCAGTACATATGTACACCAGTTGAAAACTTAACAGTTGGTATGTATATCGATGCGATAAGTTCCTCACAACCAACATTATGGCCCATGGGGGCAGTGAGAGTGATGTTCCCTGGTATCACCTTCAGATATGACACATGCGATCATACGTTTGTCTTTTGTAATGCAGATAACGTATGTGTTAATAATATAATATAAATGCGAGAGATAGTTCTTTACATAAATGGCGTTACAAAAGGTGAATGTCATTGTGAGTTTGTACAGCATGGTGACTACAGACTAACCAAAGTCAAGAGCTAATACCCTGATAGCAGTGTATAGGTGGTATTAAATGTATCATTATTATAATTTCAATTATTATTAACTCTTGATAACTAATATAACACTAACAAACTGAAGCACACGTGCATGTATGTAAGCTCTTTATCAAACACCACCATATTATGTGAATAAGTGAATGTAGGTATGACTAACATGTCATCTAACATTTTTATACCAGTAATGGACAAACGTACAGTATAGATTACCATAGAGTTTTTCCCAAAAATTTTGCGAACGCCAATTGTTTCAATGAGATATTCACTCACGTGTTGAAAGTGGATAAAGTGTACGGCGATTCATAGCACGTTTTTTGTATGGCACAATTCTGCGCAAATTCGGAAAAAACAATAAAAGAAAATACAAAATTGGAATTTAAAAAGAACAGGGAAAGGAGCACGTAAAGATATTGCAACACATTTGTTTCATTGTCTGTCCTGCTGTCAGGCAAACTAATGGTAAAAACAAATTGTATTACACCAAACTTTATGGACTTCGCCGTTTTCTAAAATAGTTATCCACCGTAAATGCTATACTAGTTGAAATACGCCTCTGCGAACACACAATCTCACGAACACAGCCCCGCGTACCCCACTGAGCCAAGAATACTTTTGCGAGTTTGTGCCCTGTGGGGGTCAAGTCTGTTTGACGCAAGGCCTATTTTGCAACATCGGTAAAGACTTGGTCCTAAACTAGGCTGACAGGGGCGTGTTACAGGGGGGCGTCCAGGGGGTCCCGGAACCACTCACTGCTTCCGCGCAGTAAAGACGCATATATTTTACTAAAGGGGTCTAATTTTTAAGAAAAAAAATGTAGGGGCAGGAAGAGGCTCGAAAACAGTACCCCCACTTTCGCATCGCTCGCATAGTTTGGGTTTGGCGGTTCAGATCGCCCTCACCCCCCCCTGTAACAGAATTCCTGTAAGTACGCCCCCTGCTTGACAAACTGTTACGAGAGGTGGTGATTCGTTATCCTATGGTATAGTGAATTCTAAGACATATGAATCTAGGACATATTCGTGGGAGTGAGGTAAATTGCTTATCCACATAGCCCTCTGACCAGCTTT
>NW_014577549.1:165142-173489 GCF_000485595.1 Priapulus caudatus | reverse complement strand
TTACATTTTCGTGGGGCACAATATATAACTTCTTGTTTACTGTTCAACGGCATGTTTTTATTCAATTTTTTTTATCAAAGCATTTGAATTTTCAGTGGGGCACCCTGGGGGCAACAGAATAATTGGGGCACGGTTGCTCCCCAGCCCCGTAGCTACGCTCACTGCAGATACATATGTAACATCCATTAAAACTAACATTTAATGTAAATTCGACGATAGTTCTCAAACAAACTGGTCATGGGCAGGAAGTGATTTCACCTGGTAATACTTCAGTATATACAAATCATACATTTCTTGTATGCATACGTGTATGTGTGTGGTATATAATGTTTAATGCTGAGAGCAATCTTTTAATAAATGTTCAAAGTGAATTATTGTAGTTGATCAGCATTCATGTGACTTACAGATAAATCAAGAGCTAATAATACCTTGATAGATTATTATCTTATTAGATTATATATTATATATTATTAGCTCTGAAATAATAACATAACAAACTGGAACAACACTGCATATAATAACTTCTATAAACACAATATCTAGGAATATTAGTGAGTAGGTATAATAACAATTTACTCACCATTTAATACAGCAAATATCAACTGAAACAGTATATTACCCTAGATTTTCCCAAACTTTGCGACGCCATTTCATGAGATATTACTCATGTGAAGTGGGGAAATCTGTAACTGGCATTCAAGAACGTTTTTGTATTGGCACAAAATTCTGCAAATTCGAGAAAAAACAACAATTGAATAAACAGGAAAGCATAAATATTGACAACACATTTGTTCATTGTCTTCTAGCTGCAGCAAACTATAAGTAAAAAATTGTATTACTCTAAGTTTATGAACTCGCCGTTTTCTAAATAGTTCTACGTAAAATCATATATATTGCAATTTACACCTTCGCAACACACATCACGGCACACACCTCACTAGGCATAATACTTTGCGAGTTTTGGCCAGTGGGCAAGCTGTTGGGATCCCATGCTCATTTGCAAACATGGTAAAGACTTGTCTAAAACTAGGCTTGACATACTGTTAGTTTTACGAAGTGTGATTTTTCTTCTATGTAAGACTAGACTATAAAATATTTAAGAGTAGATTCTAGTCAATGCCTGACCAGTTAAGTAATAGAGCTCGTGGTCAGACGCATGAATCAATAATGAGGTTTTACAGTATTACCTGTAAAGCGGTGACAGTTAGCAAATCTAACATGAAATGACGTGCGAGCATGACATCTCCATACTGCGTATTCTAATAGCAATTAAATAAGAATATCTTATGAGGTATTCTTAGTCAATGCCTCTGACCAGTTAGTAAATAGAGCTCGGTGGTCAGACTGCATGAGAATCAATCATGGAGGTTGTCACCGTACTTACCTGTAGAAGCTGGTGACAGTAAGCAGATGCTTAACATGACAAGTGACCGTGCATCAGTAACCATCTCCATACTGCTGTAGTCTAGAGCAATATAATTATAAAGTTAACGTAATTACATTAGATAGGTTATCAGTTAAGTTCATTTGGTCCACACGAATCAAGGATAGCTTGGTGCACCAGCTGTCATTTTCGGAAAAATACACGGGAGCGACGAGCGATTCGCTTTTCAAACCTACGAAATCGCTCCCTCAAAACAAATTACGAGAACAAAAAAAAAAGATAATTTGAAAAAAATCGCTCTTGTAGTTGGGGGATCTGCCGGATGTGCGAGCTGAAAAATGCGAGCTGCTAGCTGCAAGCTGAAAAAAAACAATGCGTCCAAGCGAGCAATGCGAATGAAACAATCAGTGCAGACAAATTCTCACATTGCATGTAACACCAGACACGAGATTTTTTCGTCTTGGTTTAGGCACAACGTGCACCAGGACTCTGCAAACATGGAGAGATTTAGCAAGGGGTAACTAGTGAGAATTGGAAATAGTGAAAATAGGCAATTCAAAATAGCTCTTGTGAGGTTCAAAATAGCTCCTGTAAAATTGTTGACGAAAGCTATTTTTTCCCTGGTACACACCACAATTCGTGTTCAGTATCACCATGTACCATTGTCATTATCAATAATATTTATAATTATTGATAATGACAGTGATACTACTACTAGTAGGGCCACAAGCACTTGGCGCGTTTCAATAAAAATATAATGCTAAATAAACACGAAATGTACTTACTACCAAAGTTACTTACCAAAGTTACCAAACTTACTACCAAAGTTTCTCTACTCTCTTTTTCCTATTCAATATTGCTAATAATTTCCTGTAAATTCCATTCAATTATTCTCCTCTGCTACACATAAGTAGTGCTCATAGAGTCTATGTCTCCCTGGGTATTGCCGGAACGTACCCTGGTAACTATCTGATATGGTTAGGGTTAGGGAGTAGGCGTAAGCGATTCCCTAGACTCGTTAGTAGAGTAGGCAAGGTACGGTCCAGCATATTAGATAGTACCAGGGTACGTTCCAGCAGTACCCTGGGGGGACATAGACCCTCTCAGCACTAGTACTAGCAGTAGTGGGATAGTGGACTAACCCACACCAAAACCACCAAAATCGTCGGTGTGGGCATTGGTCAGAGGAATCTCGGACTATATTAACCCCTGATATTATACACATATTGTGACATAATGATAATACTATAATACACTATAATACACTGTAATACGCTGTACACTGTAATACACTGTATACACTGTGCAGCCTTATACTATGTGCTACAGAGGAGCATTTGAACGGCATTTGCAGGAAATTATCGGCAATTATCGACAAAAGAGAGTAGAGAAACATTAAGACTTTGGACCTTGGTAGTCAATAATTTTCGTGTTTATTTAGCTTTTTTATTGAAACGCTCCAAGTGCTGGGAGTATAGGGCGTAGGGTCCTCGCCATAACAACGGCGGAAACGCTCGCGCATTTCACGTCATATCATGGGTGTATGCAGGGGGGGGGGTCGTGAGGGTCGTACGACCCCCCCAAAATTGTAGAAGGTCCACATTTTTTCCAAAGACATTTTTTTTCGAGGGCCTTTTTACAATGACATAAATGAAAAAGATCAGGTACCAGCAATGAGTCCAAAGACCTTGCCAATTGCGTGACGTAAATCTATCCCAATTCCAGCAATTCTGAAACTGAGCCTTTTTTTTAAACAAAATTTTGTTTCATAAAAGAGAGAGAGACAAAGACTAGCTGACAAAAACTTTCTAACGGCATTGTTTTTAATTCAATTTTTTTTTTTATCAAGCATGAATTTTCAGTGGGGGGCACCTGGGGGGCACAGAAAATTTGTGGGGGGGCACGTGCCCCCCAGGCCCCCCGTAGCTACGCCCCTGCATACATATGTACACCATTAAAACTTAACAGTTTAATGTATATCGAGTGATAAGTTCCTCAAACAAACATGGCTCATGGGGCAGTGAAGTGGATTTCACCTGGTATCAACTTCAGATATACACATGCATACGTTTGTCTTTGTATGCAATACGTGTATGTGTGTGGTATATAATTGTAAGGCTGAGAATCTTTACATAAATGTTCAAAGGTGAATGTATTTGTGAGTTTGTACATGCATGTGACTACAGATAACAATCAAGAGCTAATAATACCTTGATAGCATTATTATTATTAGATTATATTATTATTATTATTATTAGCTCTTGATAACAATATACATAACAAACTGGAACAACACGTGCATGTATATAAGCTTTTTATAAACACAATATTAGTAATATAGTGAATGTAGGTATACTAAGCATTTCATCAACATTTTATACAGCTAATGATCAAACTAACAGTATAATTACCATAGATTTTCCCAAAATTTGCGACGCCATTTTCAATGAGATATTCACTCATGTTGAAGTTGGGGATATCCGTGTACTGGCATTCATAGCACGTTTTTTGTATTGGCACAAATTCTGCAAATTCGAGAAAAAACAACAAATTGAATAAGAACAGGGAAAGCACGTAAAATATTGACAACACATTTGTTCATTGTCTTCTGCTGCAGGCAAGCTATAGTAAAAACAAATTGTATTTACTACCAAAGTTTATGAACTCGCCGTTTTCTAATAGTTCCACGTAAAATGCTATATATTGAAATACGCCTCTGCAACACACAATCTCACGGCACACACCTCCCTGAGCAAATACTTTTGCGAGTTTGTGCCATGTGGGGTCAAGCTCTGTTTGGGACCCAGGCCTCATTTTTGCAAACATCGGGTAAAGACTTGGGTCCTAAACTAGGCTTGAGCATACTGTTACGAGAGGGTGATTTTTTCTCTATGTATAGACATAGACTAAGAATATCTTATGAGGTATTCTTAGTCAATGCCTCTGACCAGTTAGTAAATAGAGCTCGGTGGTCAGACTGCATGAGAATCAATCATGGAGGTTGTCACCGTACTTACCTGTAGAAGCTGGTGACAGTAAGCAGATGCTTAACATGACAAGTGACCGGGCGACAGTGACCATCTCCATACTGCTGTAGTCTAGAGCAATATAATTATAAAGTTAACGTAATTACATTAGAGAGATTATCAGTTAAGTTCATTTGGTCCACACAAATCAAGGATAGCTTGGTGCACCAGCTGTCATTTTCGGAAACCCTGCTTGGGCCGTACACACCAGGGAAAAAAATACACGGGAGCGACGAGCGATTCGCTCTTCAAACCTACAAATTCGCTCCCGCAAAACAAATTACGAGAACAAAAAAAAAGATAATTTGAAAAAAATCGCTCTCGTAGTTAGGGGATCTGGCGGATGTGCGAGCTGAAAAATGCGAGCTGCAGGCTGAAAAAAAGCAATGTGTCCAAGCAAACAATGCAAATGAAACAATCAGTGCAGACGAATTCTCACATTGTAACACCAGACACGAGATTTTTTCATCTTGGTTTAGGCACAACGTGCCCCAGGACTCTGCAAACATGGAGAGAATCTTGAAGCGAGGGGTAACTAGTGAGAATCGAAAATTAGTGAAAATAGGCAATTCAAAATAGCTCCCGTAAAATTTTTGACGAGAGCTATTTTTTCCCTGGTACACCCCACAATTCGTGTTCAGTATCACTATGTACCACTGTCATTATCAATAATATTTATAATTATTGATAATGACAGTGATACTACTACTAGTAGGGCCACAGCCACTTGGAGCGTTTCAATAAAAAAATAATGCTAAATATACACGAAATGTATACTTACTATACCAAAGTCTTAATGTTTCTCTACTCTCGTTCGCCTATTATTGCTGATAATTTCCTGTAAATTCCATTCAAATTCTCCTCGGCTACACATAAGTAGGGCTCATAGGGTCTATGTCCCCCAGGGTACTGCCGGAACGTACCCTGGTAACTATCTGATATGGTTATGGTTAGGGTTAGGGAGTAGGCGTAGGCGACTCCCTATAGACTTGCTAGTGGAGAAGGCAAAGAAAGTCTGGCATATTAGATAGTACCAGGGTACGTTCCGGCAGTACCCTGGGGGACATAGACCCTCTCAGCATAAGTAGGCATAAGTAGTGGGATAGTGGACTAACCCACATCAAATCCACCAAAATCGTCGGTGTGGGCATTGGTCAGAGGAATCTCGGACTATATTAACCCCTGATATTATACACATATTGTGACATTATAATAATACTGTAATACACTGTATACACTGTAATACACTGTGCAGCCTTGGTATGCGTGCGGTGTAGCCAATACTATGTGCTACAGAGGAGCATTTGCAGGAAATTATCGGCAATTATCGACAAAAGAGAGTAGAGAAACATTAAGACTTTGGACCTTGGTAGTCAATAAATTTCGTGTTTATTTAGCTTTTTATTGAAACGCTCCAAGTGCTGGGAGTATAGGGCGTAGGGTCCTCGCCATAACAACGGCGGAAACGCTCGCGCATTTCACGTCATATCAGTTATATTCACTCTGCTACGACCCTAAAATTTATGTTGCTCTTTGCGCGAATCATTTACGCACTTATACTACTTGGTATCTGCAGTCAATTACCTCAACAAACGTTGATATTGGGTTTTACTCGAGAACGATGTTAAAAAAAAATCAGAAATGACACAGATTTCGGTAAATTGCTGTTGCCTGCTGCCATCTAGCGTCGATGTGCAGACATTTCGAAAATAAATATGAGAGCAGACCAGGATCCTACTTAAAATTGACACCGGCCAATAATTTCCGGGATCTGTTTTGCTGTTCCTTTTATCATCCTTGCTGCCTTCATGTCCTCAAGAATTTTTCCTTGGATGAACATGAACGGTTGGTTACATGTGCCCCCATGGCTACGCCCCTGCCAGGACAGACCCATCAAGGATGCAAACGACAACCTGATCACTTACACAGAGGCCCAGCCAAGCAGAACAAATTCTTAACAATCCAATTCCCTTCAAGAACTGGACGACATACGCCCCGCTGAAGAAGAACTTCAGGTAGACCGTAATCATGACGAGAAGAACTTCAGGTAGACCGTAATCATGACGAGAAATTTCACCAGTTGTTGTCACAGTCATAATCATCAGCCAGTTGATGGAAGACTGATAACGGAAGAAGAAGAATAAAATTATGGAAAAGACAACCTATGGCCAGCGCAATATAATGGACACCTTAGACCCTGCTTGATGACCTCGACTACGCTGCATGATGACCCGTCAATGCTTTCGCACACATCAGCCATAGTCAGACAAAAACAGACAAACTGGGTCAGGAAGCAGCTAAAGTCGGGCTGAAATTCAATATTACAAAGACAACAAAGTCCATCAGGATAAACGCACAAAATGTATTGAGGAGGTGGAGACGTTCACATACTTAGCACAATTAGGTATAGCGCTCTGGACAAAAACGGAGGGACCGAGAAATATGTCAAGGACAGAATATGGACGGCAACGGGCGCCTTCAAATTGCTCAACAAAGTTTGAAAGACAAGTGCCATCATGCACACTCAAAACTAAATTAAAAATGTTCAACTCTAATGTTTAGACCGTCCTCAGACTGAGGAAGAAAGCGACGGACAACACGCGCACGTCGCTGAGCTGGAACCCGCAAAGAAGACGTCGGTGGGAAGATCTAAAGCAACCTGGAGGCGAGACTCACAGGCTGAACTTGAGAAGGGCTTCACCTGGAGGGGAATAGAGCAGAAGCTAGACAATCAACCGAGCGACATGGAAGAACGAAAGGTCTAAGAAGAAGCAATGCACGGAGGTGTGCTGCGTGTCTGAGTGACACACACGCACACACACGCACACACACACACACGCACACACACACACACACACACACACACACACACACACACACACACACACACACACACACACACACACACACCCTCCTCCTCCACCAGTCCCTCTCCCCTTCTCATTCTCCACCAGCTTCTCCCCTCCTTCTCCCCCAGCTTCTCCCCTCCTCCTCTCCACCAGCTTCTCCCTTCCTCCTTCTCCACCAGCTTCTCCCTATCTCCTACTTCACTAGCTTTCCTACTCCACCTACTAGTACTACTCTAACTCCTTCCCCCTCCTTCGCTACCCTGTACCAGAACTAAGAGAGTGCTGACGATGTTCCACTGATACGCCCGAAACGCCGATAGACCGTGTAGCGCCATCTGGCCGTGGCATTTGCAAGTTAATTTACGAGGCTAAATCTGATGTTTACCGTAGTACCGTACCTCCAGCCACTCCGCACAATTTATGGTCTGAAGTTATATCATAATAATTATGATTCGCATTCCAGGCGTGGGGCTCGTAGATTAGTCTTTAATTTTTAAAGTCAAAGCGACAAAAGAACTATACCGGAAAAAAGGGACTACAAAAAAAACAAAGGGACTATAAGTTGATCAAAATGATAAATCCGAGTCTTGAACTGTATTACTATTAATTGTATGTTTTTAGTTCCATTTCTAGAGTAGCTCTAGTAACTATAGCCCGCGTACAGTTGCCGCTATAAGTATAACTGTACCGGTACGCGGGCTATAGTTACTAGAGCTACTTCTAGACCAGTGCTATTCAACCGGGGTGAACGGTGCACCCTAGGGTGAATGAAATTTGGATTGGGGTGAATGGGGAAGATAGGGTGAATGGGGAGTGAATGAGATTTAGGAACGGTACGACGGTATTTTCGCCTGGTATTTTCAAACGAGAACCTGGCTCCATCTAAACTCGCCCTACACCTCAAGAACAAACATCCCGAACACCAGAACAAGAGCAAAGAATTGTTCGAGCGAGCTGAAGGCGTTCTGGAGTCAACAATCTTCTTTTGAAAAGCGTGTGTTAGTAGCCAACAAGGAGAAGCCGCTGGTGAGGGCATCACTGAAATGGCTCTCGTGATTGATGCAAGCGAACGACCATACACCGAACTC
>NW_014577549.1:158384-162849 GCF_000485595.1 Priapulus caudatus | reverse complement strand
GGAGGAAGGGGAGAAGGGAGCTGGTGGAGGAGGAAGGAGAGAAGGGAGAAGCTGGTGGCGAAGGAGGAAGGGGAGGAGCTGGTGGAGAAGGAGCTCCCTCCTTCTCCCCTTCTTCCTTCTCCACCAGCTTCTCTCTCTCCTCCTCCACCACCTTCTCCTTTCTCCCCTTCCTCTTCCACCAGCTTCTCCCTTCTCCACCAGCTTCTCCCTTCTCCCCTTCCTCATTCTCTACCAGCTTCTCCCCCTCCTCCTCCACCAGCTTCTCTCTTCTCCCCCTCCTCCACCAGCTCCCTTCTCCCCCTCCTCCCTTTCCTCCTTCTCCACCAGCTTCTCCCCTTCCTCCTTCTCCACCAGTTTCTCCCCCTCCTCCTTCTCCACCACCTTCTCCCTTCTCCCTTTCCTCCTCCACCAGCTTCTCCCTTCTCCACCAGCTTCTCCCTTCTCCCCTTCCTCTTTCTGCACCAGCTTCTCCCCTCCTCCTCCACCAGCTTCTCCCTTCTCCCCCTCCTCCTCCACCAGCTCCCTTCTCCCCCTCCTCCCCTTCCTCCTTCTCCACCAGCTTCTCCCCTCCTCCTCCACCAGCTTCTCCCTTCTCCCCTTCTCCCCTTCCTCATTCTTTACTAGCTTCTCCCTACTCCACCTACTAGTACTACTCTAAACTTCCTCCTCCCTCCCCCTCCCTTCCCCTCCCTTCCTCCTCCCCCTCCCTACACTGCTCCTTCGCTACCCTGTACCAGAACTACGAGAGTGACTGCCGCACTCGCAGCCTCGTAAATTGGAGATACTGCTGCCGTACCTCCAGCCGCAGCCTAAATTGTGCCTTAAAATTGTTTATAATCTGATACTATTCTAGTTCTACTCTAGTCTAGGAACTTCTGGAGCCTATCGTCAGATTCTAAAAGTTTCTAGGGAACAATTTATTGGTCTAATCATGTGTGTGTTAGCATGTGGAAATCAGCGTACTGCCAACCAGAACTGATGACTCCTAGGTATGATAACCTACAACTATAATATAATAATAGTACTTCAAATATTTTGTTATTGTTGAATGTTATTAATATTTCTTTTAGTTGTTGAAAAATGCCTCCAAAAAAGAAAGATGTACCGGAGAAGTTGCCACCCATCATTGGTCGGATGGGAACAAATCTTAAAGTTGGTATAGTTGGCCTACCAAATGTTGGGTATGTTCGTTTGTGATTATTGCGCTGTATGTATTACAAAAACAAAAGCAATGAGGCGAAGACAAATGGAAACTTATTACTGAAGCACAATGACGTGGTATATGATGTGATATGATGTGAAAACAGTGAGAGCTATATGCATGAAATCAAATCTAATAACATGGTTACCACAGACATAAAAGACATAGCCAACATATTAAATTCAAAAATTGACATACCTATATTTATATACAAATATATCCACTATGTACCTTAACAAGTTAACACACCAGTTGGAAATAATCCCCTACCATACCTGACAAATATTACACTAAATTCAAGGACATTGAAATTAAAACAAATAACAACAAATAATATGTATGGCCACAACTTACTAAGGAGGCAATAAACCAATGGAATAGACTACCATTATACACAAAAAAGAGCCCTTCACTTAGCACATTTAAAAAACGTAAAAAGTAAAATTTTAACAGTTTTTTAAATGTGCTAAATAAAGTGCTCTTTTTGAATTATTTGTTAAGATTTTTTTCTTGCATCTTATGTTGTATATATATAGCATTGTTTTGTACTGTATTACTATACTCCAGTACTCTGTATTAACCGCGCAACAGTATTGCATCTATCAGATTTTTTCACCATGAAAAAGACTCTGCAGTACATGTGGTTGTATTTGAATTATATGCAATAAAGATTTAATAATAATAATAATTCATTATAATAATTAGCATATGTCATTAATACATCTGGTTATAAGACAAGAATGTGTACATCAATTATTCAGGATTAGGGCTGCCCTCTAAAATGATACAATAGTGACTATAACCCTGCAAACCAGCGTTTTGGCCATGCCTATAGTGTTCAAGGTGTTCCATGCAGTATGTTGATAACCCATATATGTTAACGAATCTTACAGACAGTAATGCAAGTTGAAATGCTGTCCCTTTTTCTCCCACGACGTTATGGTTGACATTTAATGTAACTTGTTATAATTCTGTTTTATTTATGTATGACTGTAATCTTAAAATTGCATCTTTGCAGGAAATCGACATTCTTCAATGTTCTGACAAAAAGCATGGCTGCCGCATCAAACTTTCCTTTTTGCACAATAGATCCGAACGAAAGTATGTGTAGACGAGAAGAACATGTGTGTAGTTGGTAACAGACCTTACTGTGCTTACATATTTATAAAGTGATAATCGTGATTGTTATGTGACTATTCAGTATTGAAAATCTGTTGAAGTATGTGTCAAAGAGAGGAACGCATAATAGTAATTTGGGGACATAGTCTATGCTGCTTATATATTTACGGGTACTTCTGATTTTTCACCTATAATAGTGATACTGTATTATCTTTAAGCTTTATTTACATTCCTGCCTTATGCTTGGAATTGTTTACACCATTGCATCTATATGTTATTTGTCAAGTATGTACGTGGCGCGAGCCCGTGTTATCAGGGGTAGAAATTAACTTTTGAACAAGGGAGTCCAATGATGTCTTCAAAAAGAGTGAGTCTGCAGCAAAATGAGGGAGTCCCCAGTCTGAAGTTCAAAATTAAAGATATTAACAATAACGCATGTGCTCATTTTGAAGATTCATGCGGTTGCACGTCTGCCAAATTTTCTTCGGACATTTGCTGAAAAAATACGGTAATTTCGCAAGGCCGTGCTCTGGAACGAACTAGTTAGTATTCCAAAATTTTCAGGGAGTCACACGGACTCCTGCATATGTCAAATCAGGGAGTCGGACAGTAAATCAGGGAGTATTTGACTCCGGACTCCTGTTAATTTCGCTCCCTGTGTTATGGTATGGGATGATCGGCACATTAAAGCTCAATATTTGTGTGGTACCGACAAAGGATGTAAGAGTGTGTGTTAGAGTGGGGATGGGTTAAGGCTTGAGGGCTCAACACTGTGTGCAGTAGGGTTGCAGACAAAAAATTGACTGACATACATGGGTTCTCCCAATACATGGGCATGTCGTATATATATAGACAGGTGGGGGAAGGCCCTGGGAGGGGGTTGTACAAATTGGAGTCCATTATGTGTGTTGTAAGCATCTCAATACACAGATAAACTCGATCAGTTCAGAGACATAATAATACATAAAGATGTGGAAGCACAGCGTGACTATTTTGGGACACAGCTGGAATTAAGGCATGTCGATTAGGCAATTGAGGCATTTCACGTGTTCAGCTTTTAAGGCATGCGTGTCTGACGTGACACGGGTTAAAAGTCCTGTGGAGAACCCTGGTACATGAACAAATATATGGCATGTGATAGTGGTAAATCATTGATAATACTAATAGTGGTGATTGGGCACACTGATGTTCTTTAGCGCAAGGTGTGTTAACAAATACCTGCTATTAATTCTCATTGAATTCGGCAGGTAGAGTAGCTGTCCCAGATGAACGGTGGAACTTTCTATGCCAATATTACAAACCACTCAGGTGAGTACTTCTAAAATACCATCAGTATTTGTCACGTTGTGTTCAGATATAAAAATCACGGTATTTCGTGTTATTCACATTTTCGTGTTGTTCACATTGTTGCGTCGCGTTCACATTTAGTGGATTGTTGATTTCAGGGAAAAAATTTATTTTTCGTGGGCTACTTTTCAAGCTCGCGTGCATGAAAATAGCACTCTAAAATTTGGTTTGCATTGAACTCTATGCAAATTTACGGGGGCTCTTTTTGGCATTTCCGGGGCTCTTTTTGGCATTTCGGGGGCTAAATCGCCCTGAGCCCCGTGTATTTTTTTCACTGGTTGATTTTTTTTTGCAGCAAAGTCCCTGCATATCTTAATGTAGTAGATATCGCTGGTCTAGTGAAAGGAGCCCACGAAGGCCAGGGTTTAGGCAATGCCTTCCTGTCTCACATTAGCGCCTGCGATGCCATCTTCCACATGACGAGTAAGTCTTGTGATTTTTGGTCGCAATTTTCTTTGTCTGTCAACAGCATGCAAGCAATTATCGAACTGCAACAGGGAAAGTGCCCTGATGTAATTTGCAAATGATTAAATAAATTAGTTTTGATTAGTCAGCATTCTAAAACAGCGTAACGTCTATCACAATTCTGCAAATAAATTTAGTTTGTTCAGATAACATAGAAAAATATTTTTTAAATGTCTAAAAGTACAGCACAGTAGGAAACTGGCAATTGCAGGGTTTACGCCCTCATGGACGACGACGGGAAACGTTTCGTACGATTGCTGCTTTAGCCACCAGGTGGCGCTAACACCTCGGACACCATGAGAATTTCGCTGCGAAAATATTCGCACCCGCATG
>NW_014577549.1:156313-158197 GCF_000485595.1 Priapulus caudatus | reverse complement strand
CTTAACTGTTTGCGGCGTGCGTGCGTGCGTGCGCGTTTCAGGAGCGTTTGAGGACGACGACATCTCGCACGTGGAAGGTGACGTCAACCCGGTGCGCGACATGGAGATCATTATGGAGGAGCTTCGCAAGCGCGACGAAGAGTACATCGGCAAACACTACGGCACGATGTCCAAGAGCGCGACGCGTAACGACAAGAAGGACAAGGCTGAATTCGTTAGTACTGTATATGCTGTATTGTTTGCGTACAGATATTTTCACGAATTCAGACTTGACGGACAACTTCGCGAGTGGTTAATTTCGCGGTCGGTGAATTATGAATTATTCTGTATTATTCGGTATGAATTGTTCGCGTGTTGATATTTTCGCGGTCGAGGACTCGTTTGCGAAATTCGCGAAAATTAAGCCACCGCGAAATATACAGCGTATACAGTAGCACGTCGCCACGGCGACGTCCAATGTCGGACACGTGCCGAAGCGTGTCATCCTGCAGACGCAGCAAAATGTATCGCGTCACAGCTGCAGCTACATATCGAAGTCATTGATCTGTATTGTTGCTGAACAGACACAGCTGATGAAGCTATGGTTGTGATGTTGTGAGTTTGATGTTATGAGTAGGTAGGACAGAAAGGAAATTAGCATGTGTAGTGGCTGTCGAATAAACGAACACTGCGCCGCGTGTGTAAGTTCATGTGAAGAGTTGCCTGTGTGATTCTGATGACGTGAAGTATCATGAATAGCTTTACTCTATCTATGCTCTATGGTTGATCTGTTACAGGAGGCTCTAACCAAGATACAACATATTGTGTGTGAGGACAAGAAGCATGTGAGGTTTGGAGAATGGGATGTTACAGCACAGTAGGAAACTGGCAATTGCAGGGTTTACGCCCTCATGGACGACGACGGGAAACGTCTCGTACGATTGCTGCTTCAGCCACCAGGTGGCGCTAAAAAACCTCGGACACCATATGAATTTTGCTGCGGATATGCATGCGAATTCATATTGCTGCTTCAGCCACCAGGGCTGCCTTCGGGTGGCACGATTTCTTGACTATGTCGGAACTAGATGCACCCGAACGTGATTTAGTCCGAACCGTAGTTCGACCGAGTTGTACCAATCTCCGGAGGTTGGTCGAGCTCGGTTTCAAGATGGCAGGCGTTAGTGGAAGGCGTTCGTAATTTTATTATCAAAAAGATTATCTTCGGCAGTTGAACTGGAAATTTGTCCACTACACCTAATGCTTGAGTGGAAATCATCAGACTAAGCTGTCTGAGAAGAATTTGTTCATCATCGTCCATAATCATACTCAAAAACTCATAAAAACAAGCTGAAGCGCGATTCTGTATGGGCGCCGCCATTTTGAATAAACCACGGTTGGTAACTAATTCCATTCGGCTGTGATTGATGCCCGCTAGTCGTCTGGTCGGAACCGAGGTATCACAGCCGAAGGCGGCCCAGGTGGTGCTAAAAAACCTCGGACACCATGTGAATTTTGCTGCGGATATGCATGCGAATTTCGCTGCGAAAATATTCGCACCCGCATGCGATAATTGAGCGGACACACCATGCAAATTTATTTGCACGACCGCAGCGGACACACTACACGCGATCTACTTTCGCCACACGGCTGTACGCAGCGGTAAAAATCCGCAGCGAAAATATCAAACATGTTTGATCGCTGCGAATTTCGGTGCAGATGAAATTCGCCCGCGCTTGACACCATGCAAATTCCACGGCGGTTTTAAAATCCGCTGCGGTCGTGCGAATAAATTCGCACGGTGTGTCCCCGGCTTAACTGTTTGCGGCGTGCGTGCGTGCGTGCGCGTTTCAGGAGCGTTTGAGGACGACGACATCTCGCACGTGGAAGGTGACGTCAACCCGGTGC
>NW_014577549.1:154764-155473 GCF_000485595.1 Priapulus caudatus | reverse complement strand
ATGTGACGTCACGCACAGCACAGCATTAATGTGCCGTCACGCACAGCACAGCACAAGAATATCAAAGCACAGACATTTCGAATATGTCGACCCATATAGGAACATTAGTGCGTGCTGATTCTTACAGATTTCTGATTGTTACACGAGCACATCGTCTCTATAGCTGCAAACCACCTCGCATTCCTCGCTAGTCATGCAAACAGCAGCTTGTCGCACTACATAGGTATAACTGTGTCATGTTGTTTTGAACGTTTGGAAGACATACACATTTTGTACAGGATGGAGCGAAATAAAAGCCTCGTTACATTATGACCAAACATGGTTTACAACATTTGAGTACCTGAGTGGGTGTATACAACATGTAAATGTTATAAAGTTATATAAATATAGGTAGATGGAAACTTTAAATAAAACATACATTTACTTATATGCTTTTAACGAAATACATGCAGTATTAATTAAAACAGTGGGTTACTTATTATATTGTTTCACATTTTGAAACAGGAAAATGTGCAACTTTATCAGTTGCCTTTCATAGCCAATGGGCAATACACTATTATTAGCATTTATTTCAGTATCATAAAATGCAGTTTCGAAGCTCAGTTATTGTACATATGAATGGTCGCTAGTGTGCGTACCGTACGCACGAAATATAATGATTCTGACGAAATAGAAATCTTTGTGAATACCACCTAAATGCCTGTTTGTG
>NW_014577549.1:147614-154754 GCF_000485595.1 Priapulus caudatus | reverse complement strand
GATAAATTTTTGCATTCTAGACATCAAAATTACTGCTCAGATGCTCTCAGAAGGCACTAATTAAAAAAAAAAATCTTGGGTGAGGTCCCCAACGAGGTCCCCCAAACCCCCCAAAGTGTCCTTCGACAGCTTTTTAAAACACCAGAAAAAGTAAGCAGGAAAAAGTGCCCTTTATTTCTTCCTGGACACCCCCTTTTCAAAAATCCTGGATCCGCCCCTGTAGTATCAGTGTTGCATGTTCTTAGTTAATTATACCATCATCCCTAGCCAAACAGCTCATCTCTATCACACCATATAAGGTGGTTCTCTCAAGATCATTCTATCCGATGTGCATTTGCTTAGTATCTCCCTCCATTTTCCATCTCCAGGAATCGCGTGGGAGCCCTGTGTTTTACCTGTGTTTTACCTGTGTTTTACCTGTGTTCAGCATGTGTTCTGCCTGTGTTCAGCCTGTGTTTTACCTGTACATGTGTTCTGCCTGTGGTACCTGTGGTAGACACTATTATTGTGGATCTGCTTGTGATCGCGATTTAGATTGGATGCGTGATTGGATGATCAGATATGTTGCTGTACATTGTAGATTGAAGTGCTCAACCAGCATCTGTTTTTGACTGCCAAACCTGTCATCTATCTTGTCAATCTATCAGAGCGAGATTACATCAGGAAGAAGAACAAATGGTGAGCAAGTGAATCCGATCTATGTTCAGGTATCATGATGCAAATATATTCATCTTTGTTTTTAACTGCCAAGTTAGCATGACACATTTGCGAGTGATTTAGCAAAACATGCATCAGACAAAAACTTACAGGAGGTTGCAAATTGTTTCTGGAGTTGCTATGCTAACTATTAGTTTCCATGCTAACTATTAGTTTTCATGCTAACTATTAATTTCCATGTTAACTGTTATAGTTTCCATGTGAACTGATAGTTCTCATGCTAACTGTTAGTTTCCATGCTAACTGTTAGTTTCCATGCTAACTGTTAGTTCTCTAACTTTTTTTTGACAGGCTTTTGAAAATCAAGGAGTGGGTTGACAAGAATGACCCTGGTGCCATGATTATCCCATTTAGCGGTGCGTTGGAGACAAAGCTCCTGGAGATGGCAGATGAGGAGAGGGCCCCCTACCTGAAGGAGGCAGGATGTACCAGGTGAGTGTGTGCCCACATGGACAATATTATGTTGTTTGTGCACCCACGCGAAGAGTGATAGATTGCGTGTGTGCTCACACAAACAATATTAAGTTGTTTGTGCACCCACGCGAAGAGTGATAGATTGCATGTGTGCTCACACAAACAGTTTTGCGTTGTTTAATTGCGCACCCATGTAAACAGTGATATCTCATTTTTGTACACCCTCCATGAGTGTCATGTTATCATATCTACTCGAGCATTGTTTATGTCTTTTCAGAAGAAGTTTTTTATTCAGAGATTTCCCATCTGATAGAAGCACGAATAGCATGCGTCGTAGAATTAGGGTTGTACTAACTTCTGTGAAACACTATGTTTAGTACTGGTTCCATGGTAGTGGATGTATGCTGGACAAACTCTGGAGTTGTGATTAATTACAACAGACGATAATTCACTGAAATATTTATTAGTGTTATTCTATACACTGCACTCTACATATGCTTCTGTGCTTGTTCAGCCTCGTTTACAGGAGTTGGGGACAGAAAATTTCCTGCAGATAGTCAGCATGAGAAATATTTATTATTTATTATTATTTATTTATTAATTTAAAGGCGGTACATTGGTAAAAGATGCTTACAAGCTCATCTCCGTCAGTGTAGTGAAAAAGCAGTTCTTAATTAAAAGTGCTAGTATAACAATTAACTGACAAGCAATAACACTAGGGCAGTTATAGGTACTCTAAGTGTATGTACTTTTATTAAAATTAAATCGCGCACTCTATATTATAACATTGTACAAGGCGATTGAGTTCCCTTGTCCAGTTTGTCCTCTTTTTTGAAGATTGGCACAATCTCTGCTTTTTTAATTCTGTGGAGAAAACAGATTTCTGTTAGGCAGGTATTAAATAGTGTAGCCAGAGGTTGGGCAATGTGCGCATGCTCAGCTACCAGCTCTGCGAAGGTTGGCTTGATGTGGTCGAGCCCAGCAGCCTTATTGGGTTCCAGTGTTTGCATGGCTTTTGTAATTTCTTCTCAAGTGACGGGCCTAAAGCTAAAATTTGAGCTGGGCTTGGCTTGTATAGCCGAAACACTTGCTGTGAGTGTTTGTTTTTTGCCAATGTTGTTTCCTATGCTAGCTGCGAGGTTGGTGTAATGAGTGTTGAAAATTTCTGCAACTTTATTTTGATCTGTGACTAGATTGCCGTTTTCCTCCTAGATAACTTCGCATAGCCATGCTTGTGGTTTCTCAGATATTAGTGACTTTATTGTCTTCCAGAACGGCTTGTTGGTAGAAGCATGGCAGCTAGGGTGAATTGCAGTGAGGTTGAGACAATGTCGTTCTGAATTGCAGCGCCTTGGACAAGATCATTACACATGGCTACAAGCAATTGCAGCTGCAGTACTTCTTTACCACGGGCCCGGATGAGGTGAAAGCTTGGACCATCATGGTATGATTGAGTCAAATAGTGATATATTGCCGACAGCAGGTGTAAATTATTACCCTACGTATAATTGTGCTTGATAATACATAATGCAGAGATATATGCTCACTTCTGGGCGTGAATATGAGGTATTTACTAATTCTCTTCTGCTACCCATCGGGACAATTTAGGTCGGTGGAATATGGTGCAAAGTTTAATGAAACGTGACGAAAATTATACACCAAAGGTGGACGGTTGTTAATTTTTGTAGAAAAACACAAAGGCTCCCCAGGCAGCTGGGCGAATTCACACAGACTTCGAGAAGGGCTTTATCATGGCAGAAGTGATGAAGTTCAATGACTTCAAGGAGGAAGGGACGGAGGCAGCGGCGAAGGTAATTATATCCACCTCTGTGATCAGGCACATATGATGTAAACACCCTATTATTTACATAGCATTGCTATTTTTCTTAGTTCTGTCACAGTTCTGGTGATTTTAAGCTGTTACTTAATTAGCTTACCATCATAAATAATTTGTATAATCTCAGTGGCTTTTTTCGTGTGATGCATTTGTGAAAGTTTAAAGCATTTATTACTGGTTTCTGATAAACCATGAACTATGGAATTGGCAAAATGAAAACGTTGGTTCTTTGGCCGTAAAGTTGGAAATGGTGATTTACATTCACCTGTGAAGTGGTTGTGTTTTGAACATTATATTACACGACGTGTATCGGACACAAATTATCTTGCGGCTATATTAGAACAGTGCATATTGCACAATATATATTATACACTATGTATTGCGTACTTTCACTTACATTTTGTTTCTTGCACAATTCCTATTGTCACTCACTGTTATGGTCAGCTGAGTGACATGAGACATGGCTTCGAAATATCGATAGTGAGAGAGAGTATGCTTTGATTTGACAGGCAGCAGGCAAGTACAGGCAGCAGGGCAGAAACTACATCGTAGATGATGGAGACATCATTCTCTTCAAGTTTAACGCAGGTGCTGGCTTGTCAGATAAGAAGAAGGTGAAGTGAGGCATGCAGGGGACGTGCAGATCTTCTCTCCTGGTTGAACTGTATCGAGCGGTGGCACGGTGTATTGTGTGCGCCAGGTCATAACCGACGCGTGTCTGCATGGGCGTGTGACCACTCCTGCCTTCATCGTCCTTGGTGTGTCATAGATGTCTGAGTGAGTGTTGATGGCAAGATGTGCGGTTTGAATCTTTGTTACGATACCACCGTGGCGTAAGCGAGAGAACAGGTACATGCAACATGGGAGTGACTTCGTCCTGCATCCATAAAAACGTCATAAATGTGATTTACTTAGTGACAGTGCCACGGGTTTGCAACCAAAACTCGTGTGATTTTTTGTAGCTCTCGTACTACGCCCTAGAATTTTTATCAACAGGGAATATGGAAGATGTTCGTTCTCTTGTTCAATGTGCTGTCTGTCAAACTTGATTCTTCACTAGCGAAACCGTGTTTGAAATTAGCAATGAAATTCGGGAATAGCTTAGGAAGGGATGAGGGATTTGTTTTCATGAAACCATATGACCTCATTTTCCCTCCAAGAATTGGTTCCTTGCTCGTGCATCGATTGATAGTCTAGCCACTTGTTGAGTTTGTATTTTATTATTTGGATTAGTTGAACATGATTATGCATAACATCTGCGTGTGACTGGCAGTAGTTTTTCCACATGCTTCATGATTAGTGCTGCTTAGGCATTTTTATGGCATCAGTGTGACAATGACGCAACTTGATGGTTTCACACCAGCAGGGAACATACGTGGGCGTGTGAAACTTCTCGAAATAAAAGTAAAAGATTTAATGACGTGTATTTATTAATTTTTGTGTTTCACGTTTCGTTTTTGGTGTGGTGGCATATGGTTAGGGCTGCCAAGAGGCCAGGTTAACCCCTGGTCAAGAGATGATATGGACAGGATAAGGTGTCCCCATAGTCTAACAATATAATAATAATATTGTTAGTCTATGGTATCACTAATCAAATTTAAATCAGTCACTAGGTGTATCTAATGTCTAACTATCTGTATGTCCAGCTGTTATCACATGAATGAAGGAGAACATGAATTTTGCTGTAATTATACCTCACATTTAGAGAGAAAATACCGACCAGCCATTTTAATAACTGTAAGGAGCCTATTCGTTGCGAACATTACGGGAGCAAAGAAGGAAAACTATATTAACAGCCTAATATATCCGAAAGGAAATGGTATTTTCACTCACACACACATACCGCAGGCACGCACGCGCGCGCGCATATAAACAGGCACGCACACACATGCACCCATACCCTAGCACATAGAGTCGTAAACTCAGATGAGGGAAATCGGTCCTGTGACGCCGGGTCTGTATTAATTTTTGTGTTTCACGTTTCGTTTTTGGTGTGGTGGCATATGGTTAGGGCTGCCAAGAGGCCAGATTAACCCCTGGTCAAGAGGTAATATCGACAGGATAAGGTGTACCCATAGTCTAACAATATAATAATAATATTGTTAGTCTATGGTATCACTAATCAAATTTAAATCAGTCACTAGTTGTATCTAATGTCGAACTATCTGTATGTCCAGCTATTATCACATGAATGCAGTAGAACATGAATTTTGCTGAAATTATTCCTCACATTTAGAGAGAAAATACCGACCAGCCATTTTAATAACTGTAAGCTAGGAGCCTATTCGTTGCAAACATTACGGGAGCAAAGAAGGAAAACTATATTAACAGCCTAATATATCCAAAAGGAAATGGTATTTTCACGCACACACACACACACACCGCAGGCACGTACGCGCGCATATAAACAGGCACGCACACACATGCACCCATACCCTAGCACATAGAGTCGTAAACTCAGATGAGGGAAATCGGTGCTGTGACGCCGGGTCTGTGTGTACATGTTTGCGCGTATCGCATACAGAATGTGTTTAGCGAATACTCTTATGACATGTACAATCTGACGGATTTGAACTGCATATTTTTATTTTTATGTAGGCTATTATATTTCAACTATACGTCATTTTCCTACACGTACTGTTAAATTAGGCATACAGTATCAACACTGGGAAAGTAGAAAATTCATACCCCACTTGACCACTGCTTCAGACGCCCTACGTTCAGACTAAAGTACTTAGTATACGAACAAAAAAGAAAACTTTCATATTTTTTATAAAATAATACCTTTATTCAAGAGGAACATTTTTACAGATTATATTATTTTGATGATATAACTTTTACTATCAATGTATTCTCATAGGATATCATCTATAGTTGCTAGTAATATGCTATACTGTCTAGTGGTTACCCTCCCAAGTTCAAATGAAGACGTCTAGGTATGAAATGAGTGAATTAAATCAGAACAGTTATCTATCTCATCAACAAGTTCTCTTCCATCTTACATTAACTGCTTGCTTACCTTGAATTTAGCAACAACCTATATATATATATATATATATTATATTGAAATTAATTGATTAAAACGAGCTGATCAAATTACGTGAAAGAGTGACAGGTTTTGGAGTAAAATTAATGTCAATTTATGCACAACTGTTAATCTAAATAATCAATGACACAAATGATATGTAGTTGTTATTAATACACGATTGAAATTGGTCTTCTGCTAAGAATACCACACGATTGGGGCCATTGCTAACTATTATAATAGGACATACGGGTATAACAAATGTTTGGCAAAAATAAAAGAATGTCACAACGTTTGTTAAACCTGCATTCATACCAAATCAAATTAAGAAAAACTACATCTCTAGGTACAACGCTAATAAATTGCTGGTGCTTTATATGACAGCATCTAAACGTCTAAAACTGCCAAATCCTAGGCTGAAATCTGAAATATTGGCCAACGCGTTCACCGGGTCACCAGTAAGTATTAATGAATTCGTGAGCCAACCAAGTGAGATTGGGCGGAAAGCGGCGGTATCTCATAGAAACGTGGGAAACATGTTCGTCTATTCGACTTTCTTCATGAATGCTGGTTAAGCGCCCGCGTGACTGTTGTAAGCGGATTGCCAATCGAACATACACAACCAATCCCAACCATGAAAGGATATTTCTTACATAAACTGTAAACATGGTTTTCGGTCCATAAACTATAGCGGTCAATAAAACTACTCTCGGAGAACGATCACAAATTGCACAACCAGACATAAGTGATACGGACAGCAATTCGTGATGTAGCTCGACCAACATGGCGGCGAAAGCGCAGTACTACTTCCCGTTGATAACTCCTTTTTCAGTAAAAGGAATTTCGTTAATCTTGTGGACTAGAATTATCAGATGCAATGATAACAACACACAATTATGTCGCGTCATTCTACCAGCTGCCATTGTACCTCGTTCATTAGCCTATAGCAGTTAATTTTACACATTTACAGGAAGATTACTACAACTAAAAAATCGACACCTCATAATTCATTGTGGAAGTACGTGTCATGATCACTGGCAGCGCAATCAAGTCTGCCACCCCCCCCCATCCACATAACGCTCATGCTACAGTACACACACACACGCGCACACACATATGAAACTGGTGTTACACATAATATATATAT
>NW_014577549.1:139960-147488 GCF_000485595.1 Priapulus caudatus | reverse complement strand
TAAGATAATGTGCAGTGAGATGGGAGCAACTAGAGTTTATTTTGTCATAAGGGAGTGGGATTATGCATGCCACGAAGTATTTGCTAGTCTAGTACTGGAGAAATTAGCGTTTGGATGTGCATTGTGAGCCTTTAACAGCCTACTAATCAAGCTGTATCGGCAATGGCTACATAATGGCATCCTCCTCACACTGCCCCTCCCCCCACAGCCCACGATTGTCTACGGCATTACAACAGCATCTACTGCAGTGTAACTACACGCTCTATCACTGTGTAACCGCGCCATGTATCACTATCACCATCACCATCATCATCATCATCACCATCACCATCATCGTCATCATCATCATCATCATCACATCAACAATGTGTTGGCGCGTGATGCTAGACTTGATAGCTCTACCACTAGAGGTCTCCACCATATGGCTAAGGGCTAAAGCCAGCACATACTTAATGAGGTGGCTCCAGTGTAGAATTCAAATGCTTAAACTTTGGACCCGCTTAAGATATACACGACAGAAAGAACACATGCAACTCACGACTAGAAGAGATCTAGTCACGCCGCTGTACAAACAAAAGGGCGAAGAACAATTCAAGACTCTATGAAAAATAAGATCGTGCTTCTCTCGACGATTAGTTATTTATTAAAGCAAAACTATATACAGATTAAACATACTTACAATTAACATCCTGCATTTGTTCATACTCTCACACCCTCCTGAGTTACTTTTCTCAATGCGTTACAACAATAGCTGCATATTAATCATGTAATAATTAAGCACTTGTACAGAATTCCCCTTCAACACACTTATTCCGGTTTACGCGTTAGACGTGAGGCTGGGTTCCCCGTGTAATATGTGACGACACATTCTGAAAGAGAGCTGACACACAAATTCACGACACCAATCTGACCTGTACTGGATTTTTTAATAGCACCACTGTGAACCAAAGTTTGTTACGAACCCTAATCATAATGAGTAGTTGCTTAATGGAACTGCTAAATATGTACATGCATTAGCCATTAATATATATATATATATATATATATATATAATGGAGATACCTGGAACTGGACTTGTTACTGGATACAATAGCTGAAACAATTTAAATATGTCAGCATCAGTGAATACCTACAACATTATACGATGACGATGTCCAACTACTTGTTCTCATTACACCTACAAACATGTACACGTACACAGATATATGTTCCAACCACTATTTGTCAACTTCAGACTGGCGTATCTTTCTCTGTATGGGAGTGCTTCTGTTCCAGCACGGCGGCATACTTAAGCTGTCAAGGTCACAATATCCTCAAGGTCACATACTCCTCAAGGTCACATACTCCTACATGGAAGCTCACGTAAAAGGTCTCACGTGCTCTCTCGCTGATGGTCGCCTGCCTTAATTCGTACTGCCGAAGGTCGTGTGTCCGCATGCTGAAGGTCATTGCCCAATGTTGCCGTAGCTTGCTAGGTTGCTGAGGCTCTTCTGGGCCGACGCGCTGCGCAGGATCCCGCTCGTGTCCGACGATGTGCTCGCATCATCGCCATTACCGTTCATCGGTGGCTGCTGGCGCCACCTGTGTGCCATGTGCGGGGACCCACGATAGTCTATGCTGTACTGAAACGAGCCACGACACGACGTTGGGGAGATGAAACATACGGGAGGCAATGAACATATATGAATAAATATAAATACGTATGAATAAAGAGTGAACAATCCCAAATAAGCCGATTTTAACATGTTTAGGCTCACCCTTCAATTTTCAGAGGCTAATCATTTAAAAGATTCATTGTGAGCTTTCACATTAGAAATTAACCAGACTATTTAATCAGTCGAGAAGCCTGGATGGGGTAACATAGTAAGTTATTATTAAATAAAGAAATAAAGGATAAAGGATAGGTTCGAATTTCTAGCATCGGTCAGCTAAATATACACGTCATAACACGACACAGTAATAGTGCAGCAAACACATAGATGGGTCTTGGATACCTTGGTCGCACAGATAAGACAGGTGGTCACCAGCTTAGCTATGGCATTCATCAAGTTCTTCGTTTCCTGAATGACACTGTCCACCTGCATACAGAAAGTCAAAGATCTTTCACAAGATGGAGCCACTAGAGGGTAATCGAGCAAATAGCCAAGCATGCAAGCATAAATTCAAAAACCTTCCCACACATCTGTTGCCACTATCAACTGGCCACCGTTTCAATAACTAATCAACGAAAGTTTGTGTATAGCATGTTTATATGTGTGGCGGTCCAGGATAACCAGGCGCACGTCGCTGGGTCAATAATAGAGTAATGCATTGTTTTAGCAAAATACATTGAAAATTCTTCTCAAGATCATTTTTTTACTATTCGTGTAAAATTGTTTATTAACTCTTCATTTTCACTCTCCTAAATCATTTTCTCGATAAAATTATCCAAAAGTTTTTTTCCGCTAATTTTTATACTCTGTCATTATAATAGGCTGAAGAACAAAGCATTAATTTCAAATGACCTTTTCTCATTTCTTTGTTTTTCAAAATATCCCGAATAATGTCATCTTAAAACGTTCATGAAATTTGTACTAGGTGAGATAATTGAAAAATTACAATGGTTTTGAGCTTTGATGAACCTGGGGATTCTGGAAACACCATACAAAGCACAAATTTTGACCATGTGCCTGGTTTTCCTGGACTGCCACACATATGTCGCATGTTCATGTTCATCTTTACGTTTATACACGTAATACGTTAATACAGATTTTACACATATACTTATACACATGCACATTAACACTGGAGCAGTGGCGCCCGCAGATAGAAGCACTGGAAGCACAGTGCTTCCAGTAAATTTAGGTTAAACAATTTTGTTCCTACATTTTATTCCTAAATGTCTCTCGCAAGACTCACCAGATTGCATCTCCAGACATCTACCATTCAAAAATTTTCAGGGGGGGCATGCCCCCACCCCCCTAGCATGCAGCGCGCCTACAGCGCTTGCTTTATATTATCACCGAGGATTTTATCCTTCTGTGCTTCTACTTTCTTAAGACCTGTGGGCGCCAGTGCACTGGAGACATACCTTGTTAAAGGTAGCAGCCTTGCCGATGGTGGGCGACTTGATAGTGAACAGCAGCTGCTGGATTAGAGGTGGAACTTTGTCAAGGTACATCTGCAAGTCCGACTTCTGCGGGCCATTCGGAACCTGCAAGAAAATTATCGTCTCTGCTTATCACTGTTGCATCAACTCAGCACCAAGGATTATCTGTTTTTAAGCTTGAAAAATTGGTTTTGCAAATTTTTTGGCCCTCCAGTTTGCCGAAGCGTTCACTTTTTAGCCAGAAATCACATTATGAATAACAACTGAAACGAAAAACTGTTCCAACAGTTGGAACAAATGCATCTGTTCGCTTCTTTTCTCACTACCTGCCACTCCCCAATGCTTCACAGCCTGGTTGGCTCTATTACCCAACACACGCTCTGTTTCTCCACGGTTTATGCCCAGTGCCTCTACCCTGCTCACCTGAAACAAGAACTCCTTGACGGACTTGTGCAGCTTGTTAGCTTCCTCGGCGAAGTAAGCGGCCTGAGTGAAGAGGTCCTGTGTGGTCTTGAGTGGGCCCTCGCCACGCGTGAACAGGTACATACTGAAGGCCATGCTCGACATGTTCTTCGCTCGCTTGACGACGTCGTTCTCCGCCTCCTCCCACTTCTCCGTCTCCGCGTCCATCTCAGACGTGATCAGCTTCATCTCGAGGCCCAGCTTGGCAATCTTCGCTTGTTCCTGTAACACGGCAGGGAAGAGCTTTACCTTCACTCTGCCATGCCACAGACTTAACATCTCCAGCCCATGTTACGCCCCACATACTATCATGATACAGAAATCCGAGCTTAGCAATCTTCGCTTGTTCCTGTAACACGGCAGGGAAGAGCTTTACCTTGACCAAGGGTAGAAATTAGTTTGAAAATTTACAGGCCAGCCGGGCCTGTTGGATTTTACAGGCCCGGTGAGCGATACTGCGGTAACTTTTCATCCTCGCTGGCCGGTGATGGTACCGGGGACGGTTTTGCATGCTGGGGTAGATTTTCCACGGGCCCGTCGGGCTTGCTAGTATTAGAAATGTCAGGCCTGAGCCTTAAAATATGGGCATCGGCCCCGCGGGCCGCTGTTTTCGACCCATGTTGACTCTGCCATGCCACATCGTCTAGAGTTAACATCTCCAGCCAATGTTATGCCCCACATACTATCAGGAGTAAGATAATATAGGATCCTATATTATCTTACTCCTGATACTATCATGATAGAGAAATCCATCTGAGTGAATGTCGTCACTTATGTTCGTCAATCTGGTCAGTATACCAACAGCGATAATCTAGAGTAAAGGTTTACTAACTATGTCTTTGTTACTCAAGAGCATCCGTGTAAGGCAGGCAGCATTATGTTAGGTATGCTAACAGGCACTTGGAACGTCTCAATAAAAGAAATTATAGTAAATAAACACGAAATGTATTTACTACCAAAGTGTTAATGTTTCTCTATTCTCTTTCGCCTATTATTGCCGATAATTTCCTGTAAATGTTGTTCAAATGCTCTTCTGCAACACACAAGTACACCGCACACACACCACTGTGCACAAACAACAAGAATAAAGAGTTATTTGTATTTTGTTTTTTGTTATTGTATTTGTATTTGTAATTGTATATTAGATTTGTAATTGTTATTTGTAAACTCTTTATTCTTGTTGTTTGTGCATAGTGGCATGCGTGCAGTGTACTCATGTGTTGCAGAGGAGCATTTGAACAACATTTACAGGAAATTATTGGCAATAACAGGTGAAAGAGAGTAGAGAAACATTGAGACTTTGGTAGTAAATACATTTCATGTTTATTTACCATAATTTTTTTTATTGAGACGTTCCCAGTGCCTGTGGGTGTGCCACGAGCAATGTGAACTCCTGTCATGACATCGCGTAGCTCTCAACAGTTGTGGTTTGACATGGGAATGTCAAACCACAACTGTTTAAACTTGAGCGGGTTCGCCATGAACATGGAACATTCGACGCATGCAGCACTGCAAATCCTCACGGATTTCAAAGGGTGGAACAAAAAACAGTGATAGGTGAATAAGTAATCGAGCGACGGGCATAAACTTAACGATCAATAATTAGCAATCGATAAAACGTAAACGTACGCACCTCAGCGTTAAGTCTTGCCGGTCGAAGCCACTTTGCTGTCGTGCCATGTTTCTGTGAAGAACAAACAGAGATTCGATTGCAATGACAATATGCCGTTTGCAGTCTTGATGGATCACGTCACGCGGGAAAACGCTTTGAACGTGTGAAAACACTTACACACGCAATGTATAAATGTGCCGAACACACACACACACACGTAGCACGTATTACGAGAAACCTATCCACGACACGATTACAGTAAAACCTGTAGATCACCTGTAAAGGGTCACTCCAGAGAAGTGCCACTTGTCCTTTATATACAGCCGTTCATTATATGAAGGTGGTTTTACAGTATCAATGTTGTAATACAGAGCTGCTGAAATTGTCGTATTCAGGTGTCTGTTTCTACATCAGGGACAGCCAGCATCGGTTTGACTGCAGTTTGTGTGTACATGCGCACACGGTACACTATTACAGACAACTTCCTCACGATAACATACATATTATGCCGACAAACATATACTAAAATTAAATTCCACATCAACAAATACATACTCAAATTGAACGTTACATCAACAAATATATATTAAAATTCAGTCAAAATATACATAATACAGTGTAGCCCCGTTATAAGGGGGTCCATAAAATGTCATCGCGAAAAAAGCGGGGTCGGTATTAAATCAGGGTTATATATATATACGTGGCTATATAAGAGCAAAAAAGGGAGTCCAACGACTCATCGCGTTATATCCGAATTCGCGTTAAATCGGGGGCGCGAAAAATCGGGGTTCCATAGAATTTAAATGCATACACAACACAAACACAATGCAAGAACGACGAATCGAGACGATCGGCTGAAAGCGAAAGCATCTCTCTCACCCCGGGGCGCGGCAGCGACATGTAGGTCTGCTTCTCAGCGGCGATGCGTCCGAAGCAAGCGTCGGTGACCTCCTTGACGAGAACAGACGTGTCACTGACCTGCATCTCCCACGCGTCGCAGAAGATGTCAAGGTTCTCCTTACCTATCTTGCTCGACGGATGTGTCGAGAGCGTCTGAGCGGCCGAGATCACCTGATGACGACGATGTTATGAGGTGATCATTACATATCGCAATCCCCAGCAGGTCAGGATCACACGACCTCTACACACGCACGCACGTACGCACGCACGTACGCACGCACGCACACACAACACACATGTGAACACATGCATGCACACATATGTGAACACATACACATAGGCAAGCGCACACACAAACAGTTACGCATGCATGCACGCACGCACATACACACACACACTCACGCCTGCACGCACACACGCACGCACGCACGCACACACAACACACATTTGAACACATACATGTAGGCAAGCGCACAATGTACACACACACACACACACACGGAAGCATGCACACACTCACGCACACACGCACGCGTGCGTGCATACACGTACGCATGCACGCACGCACGCACACACACACACACACACACGCACGTACGCATGCACGCACGCACGCACGCACACACACACGCACACACACACACTAACACAAATAATATGCAATTCACACTGTCACTTAAACTCTTAATCTTCTTATATTAGGCAATCGGCATTCACAGCCAACACTGATGACTCAATACTGTGGGTGGGGGTGGGCTCTGTTATTGTCACGCTGTGGGTGTATGTGGAAGTACGGCAAGGGTAGTCGTCAGGGAAAAAAAATTTATTTTTCGGCATCGTGCATGAAAATATCACTCTAAAATTTGGTTTGCATTGAACTCTATGCAAATTTACGGGGGCTCTTTTTGGCATTTCGGGGGCTAAATCGCCCCGAGCCCCCGTGTATTTTTTCCACTGGTAGCCGTGTGTGAACAACTAGCTGTATGTGAACCACTGACTGCGAAAACCTTCCAGACATGTTGCACCTGTATAGTGTTAACCCGCAGACGTTGGCCGGCTCTCTCATCTCTGTGTGCCGGCACTGGCAATTACTAACCTACGAGATCAAACGAGTTACCCCCCCCCTCCACCCGAGAGGAAAATAACGAGTTTTTTTAGCAGTGAGGTGCATTGAGAGAGTGAAGAGCTGTGTGCACAGTTCAGTACTCTGGGAATGGATGCTTGCCATGTCAACTTTGTCGGGTAGCAAAATCAATAGCCATAAAAAGCGGAGTCGGTGGCAAACAATAAATTGTGGGTCGGCCGGACAATAAATTGGACCGACAAACACACGACACTTAGATGCGCCGTCTGATATGCTCGTAGTTTCATAAGACATTGATTAGTCGTATTGTCGATAGAGTAGAGAAGACTTCAGTTACGACCAACGACCGCTGCCGCCGCCGCCGCCGCCGCCGCCGCCGCCG
>NW_014577549.1:132029-139935 GCF_000485595.1 Priapulus caudatus | reverse complement strand
GGCCGCTCGGGTTCTGCTTGGTCGTAACTTGATAGTCTTTCTCTACCTCTACTCGACAATACGGCTAATCAATGTTTATGAACATCACTACGAGCATACAGACGCGCCATCCAACTCTGAAGTGTCCAGTGTGTTTGCTCGGTAGCCCCCCGTTCCGATTTATTGTCGGCGACCACAATTTCATTGTTGCCACCGACTCCGGCCTTCTTTATGGCTCAATTTGATTTTGCCTACCGCCGACAAAACGTTTGTACAATGGCAAGCATCCATTTCCAGGACGTACCTGAAACTGGTGCACACACGCCTCCTCCTCACTCTCTAAGACTGCACCCTCTCACTCGGCCTAAAAAAAACACCCTCCATGTTTATATTTATCCTCTCGGCCCGGCGATGAGAGGGGCGGAGGGGCGTAACTGCGTTTGTATCGTCGTAGCGCTCTAATAACTTGCCAGCTGCCGCACACCAGGATGAGAAGCCCCCGGGCCGGCCAACCTTGTCCGCTGCGGCGTTAAACCTCAAACCGGTGCAACCGTTGTCTGGAAGTTCGTTTTCTCTGAGGCCAGCTTGACCGTCTCACACTACAGGGCGGAGTTGTTCACACACGGTACCAGCTGGAAACACAAAAATACCACGGGGGCTCCACGCCCGGCGGACGACCCACTTTAGATCCCCACCGACATATCTCGACCAAAAGAGCCCCCGGACAATGCCCAAAACGACGCCCCCGTAAATTTGCATAGAGTCAATGCAAACCAAATTTTAGAGTCCGCATATTTCTCATGGCAACTGCGGAGCTTGAAAAGTTCGCCCCCCCGAAAAACCATAAATTTTACATTTTTTCCCCTGCACGACTACCCTTTGCCGTACTTCCACATACACCCCACAGCGCCGTGACAATAACAGAGCCCACCCGCCACCACAGCTATTGAGTCATCAGGTGTTGGTCGTGCAATGCCGATTGCCTAATATAAGAATGATTAAAGAATTTATGTGACAGGTGTGAATTGCATATTATTTGTCGTTAGTGTGTCGTGCGCCCCGTGTGTGCAGCCATCCTCCAGACCCCTCGTCCCCGTCGCGGCGGCCGCCCCTCCGATGTGTGCGTGCGTGCCCGGTGCCCATTGCGTACGTGTTATGCACGCACGCTGGGTGCCGTGCTGTGCTGTGGAGTTTTTTGCATCGCTTCCGCGGTGTGATGTATCTCTCTCTTTTCCTCTCCTCCGCAGTTGTCCCCTCCCCGCCGCCTCGCACATTGGTTGTCTGACCGAGAGTACACACCACCGGCGATTACAGCCGAGCATCGCCTTGCACACACTCACGCACGACCCACGACGCGGCTGTATGTACACGTACGCATGCACGCACGCCACGGCACACACAAACACACCACACCCGACTACTAACCACAAACTAATCATCGCCGCCAATTCACAGCTGTCACATACACCATTCCTATAAATCTTCTACTAATCATTAGGCTAATCGGCATTCGCAGCAGCAACACTGACTGACTCTGAACTACTGTGGGTGGGGCGCTGGGCTTCTTGTTGCATATCGTCCACGATGTGGAGTGGATGTGGAAGTACGGCAAGGGTAGTCGTCCCGCAGACCGCGCAAAAATGATAAAATTATTTTATCTGGCGGGCTACTTCTCCTCACAGGCTCAGCGTGCATGAAACACTCAGGCACCCTCTACCAACATATTGGTTTGCACTTCGTAACTCTATTGCACCAATTCTACCGCCGCGCGGCTCGTCCCTCTCCTGCCGCCCTCCTTTCCGCCCTCCGGGCCTCTTTCTATGGCATTTTCGGGGCTCCTCACCTCGCCCGAGCCCCGTGTATATTTATCCACTGGTAGCTCCCGTGTGTCGCACAAAACTAGCTGTCCCTCCCGCTGAACACTGAGCTGCAAAACCCCTTCAGACAGAAGATTGAACCGTGTTTTAGTGTTAACCGCGACGGCGCCGGCTCTTCTCATTCTGGTGTGCCACGGCACTGGCAATTACTAAACCTACGAGGATCCAAACGAGTACCCCCCCTCCACCACGAGCAGGAAATAACCGAGTCTTTCCTTTAAGCGTTGGAGTCGCATTGATGAGATGTTTCGAACGAGCTGTTGTGCAACCAGTTCCTATCTCTGCGAAGGCGCATGTTTGCCATGTGTCAACCTTGCGGCGCACCGCAACTCCCGCAAGGCCGCCGCCGCCGCGGCCATTCTCACTTTAGAGCCATCCCCCCCCTTCTAGTAACCCCGCTGGTAGTCCCATCAGCAACCATCAACTAGCCATAAAAGCGGCACAGTCCACGCGGTTGGCAAACAATAAAAATTGCCTCGGTGTTCCGCCGCCGGACAATAATCGACCCGAACGAGAACACAACGACCTTCATGATGCGCGTCTGAATAATTGCTCGTAGTCTTCGATAAGACATTGATTAGCCGTTACTCGCCTCTTGTTGCAGATAGAGCTAGAGAAGACTTCAGTTACACACACGACCGGCTGCCCCGCCCGCGCGCCGCCACCACACCACCCCACCACCACCACACACCAATCACCCACCAGCAGTACTTTTCAAAGCGACCTCCCAACACCCACGACCACCCACCCCCACAAGCACTGACCCACAACATACGTCATAGCATGCTCCACTGTACACAAGAACGTGTATAGAGAGCGATACGGCGTACTTTGTCACTTATTGGCTAGTTTCAGTCACGCCAGCTCAAAATCCCTGCACAGTAATTACTCACCGGAACGTGAGCTGCACACTGAATTCCTATCAATAAATGCCCTGTTCGTTGCCTACCCACACCTCCCACTGCACAGGACATTAGTACTGAAACAATATGCATGCACAAATCCACGCAACAGACAAAACCCCGCGCAAAAGGGCCAAGAGTTTGCCTGCGACGATGTATTCCTGCAGAGAAGACCCACTGGGACTACCGTCGGCAGTGACGACTGCTCCTCACAGCAGAACATACACACACCCACACACACTACACGCACGCACACACGCACACACAGATCACACACACACACACACACACCACACCACCAAAACGCACGCATGCACCGCCGCCACGCACATAGCAGACTCCCACCACACACACCAAAACGGACACGCACGCACTCACACACACACCTGTGGTCGAGGCGCTCTCTTGAAGTTCGTTCCTCTGCGCTGTTCGGCGCCACATGGCCGGCGCTGCGACTCAGCCGCGAGCGTCACTCAGTAGCTTGCAGCCTTGCCACGAGACTGCCACATAGCGATGACTTCACTAACACGCAGCTCCTTCTGCCCCGCGCCCACGGCAAGAAAAAAAACAGCCCACTAACGCAGGCGTATAAATCCTCGATCGCGGATCCATCCGCGTTCGGCATTTCACGCGTCCCGACGCTATCAGCATTCATCGTCCACTACTATACACATATGCCCACCTCCTCTAGCAAACCGTCGCAAATACGCCCGGAGGAATTCTCTCAAATCCGGGATAACGACAAAAATGGTTGACGGAGTCAATTGCTTCCTATCTTTTTCATTCTGTGCGCGCTACACCGCGCAGCCCTAGCACGCAGCCCACCGCCACCAGCAGCCAGCGCAGCTACAGCGCCCGTCAGTAACCCCCCGCCCTTCCAGCTCAGCCTCCAACGTACCGCACACGCCAGCCCGTCCCGAGCCAGCACAGCAGCAGCAGCCGCACGCCCAGCAGTACAGTAGTAGTAGTAGAAGCAACGCAGTAGTACGCGAGCAGACAGCTAGCAGCTAGTAAAAAAGCAAGGACAGTACGCAGCTGCAGGCAGCTAGCAGCATCACAGCAGTAAGCAGCATACAGCAGCAGTGCCAGCAGCAGCGAGCTAGCAGCTGCTCAGAAGCCGCGCATCAGCAGTCAGCCTACAGTCAAGTAGCAGCAGTAGCAGCAGTAGAAGCCAGCAAGAAATATAAGCAGACACAAGCAAAAAGATAAAGCAGACAAGACAAAGCAAGACAAGCAGACAAGCAAAGACAAGCAAGCAGCAAGCAAGCAGTAGTAGATAGAACAAATAAAGCAGCACCAAGCAGCAGAGCAGCCAATCAGCAATCAAGACACAACAGCCAAGCAAGCGATTCAGCAAAGCAAAGCGAAGCTGATAGTAAGTAGAGCACACAAGCAGAGACAGCCAGCAGTAGTAGTAGACAATAAAGCAGCAGCAAAAGCTAAAAAGCAGCCAGTAGTAGTAGCATCAGCCAGACAAAGCAGAAAAAGCAGAAATAACAAAAAGCAAGCAGCAGAACAAAGATAAAAAGTGAATAGAAATAGAAGACAGCAAGAAAAGAGCAGAACAACAAAAGCAAACAAGCAGCAAGGCAAAAGAAGCATCAGCCGCAGCAGCAGCATCAGCAGCAGCATTCAGCAGTAGCAGCCATCAGCAGCAGCCCAGTCAGTAGTAGCAGCAGCATCCAAGCAGCAGCCAGCCAGCCAGCAGCAGCAGTAGTAGTAGCACGCAGCGAGCAGCAGCAGCCGCAGCCAGCCAAGCGCAGTAGTAGTAGCAGCATCAGGCAGCCAGCTAGCAGCAGGCAGCAGCAGCAGTGAGTAGCAGCATCAGCAGGCAGCAGCAGCAATCCAGTAGCAGCAGCCACAGCCAGCAGCAGGCGTAGTAGTAGCAAGCATCAGCAGCAGCAGCAGCAGCCAGCTAGCGTGCAGTAGCAGCCAGCAGCAGCAGGCACGTTAGTAGTAGAATAGCAAGAGCAGAGGCAGCAGCAGCAGCCAGGCATCAAGCAGCAGATCAGCATCAGCAGCAGCAAGCAGATCAGCAGTAGCAGCATCAGCGCAGCAAGTAGTAGCAGCATCGAGCCAGCAGCGAGCAGCCAGCAGCAGCAGCAAGCAGCAGCCAGCAGTAGATAGCAGCAGCAGCAGCGGAGTCAGCAGTAGCAGTAGGCAGCAGAGGCAGCGTAGCAGATAGCAGCACTAAGTAGTAGCATGAGCAGCAGCAGCAGTAGCAGCAGTAGTAGTAGGTTAGCAACAGTAGCAGTAGCAGCATTTAGTAGCAGCAATAGAAGCAGCAGCAGCCAGTAGCAGTAACAGCAGCCAGCAGTAACAGCAGCCAAGCAATAGCAGTCAGCAGTAGCAGTAACAGCCAGCAGGAAATATGCAGAGCAGCAGCCTGCAGCCAGCAGCAGCAGCCCGCACAGCAGCAGCAGCAGTAGTAGTACTGGCCTTAGTTAATGTTTCGCCAGATATTTATCATAGTCTAAGGCGTTATTGCTGAACGTGGATCGTGCGTGATAAGTCATTTTGTAATAAGGAAACCATGCCGGCAAAACTCATTCAATGTTCACTCGACTATTTGCATGATTTTGTCATCCGAGGCATTTGCGAATGGAAATGGGATCTTTCTTGAGAGCAAAAATGCTTTCCTATACAACCATAGACGAACATAAAATCTTAAGAAAGCCGACGTTAAGTTTTGTAAATGAATATCTTTCGAGTTAAAGGGGGAAGCCATATAATTATGAGCTGTACATAATATATTTACCTACTCGATTTAGCCAACGTAGCTTACTCGGTCTTGGCATTCACGAACACGATGCACGCACCCACGCACCGCACACCACACGAGCGCACCGCACACCACACACACATGCCACGCATGGCACACACTACATCAAAGAAGCACATAAACATATGCGCGCATGTACACCACATGCCCACACGTATGCACCCACCCACACGCATACACACGAGACACACCCACCTCCTGTAACTGCTCGGAATGTTCCAGCAGCTGCAAGGTCAGCTCGTCAATCCCTGTCAAGGTCACGGCCACGCCCGCCGTCTTCATCGCCGCGACGACCTCTGTATCCGTGCTCGAGCCAAACACGTCGTTTGCCTGCTCGAGCGCCGTGTCCTGCACCTGCGCACGCACGACACCGCGAAGATATAAAAGTATAGATCTTATTTAATCGCGAAGATATATAATTCATAACTAATTTATAATGATTTAAGCAGTTTTATTTTTATCGCTGTTCGAACTATTAGTAAAGTCGCGAAATTGTAACCAAAGCCGTACATATCCATGAAACAATCCAGAGCACGAAGGGATGACGAAAAGACCATACGGTCATCTAACACCGTAGTCAACCTTGTTAACAACCGCACACACGCCCTCGTGAACGACGCATCGATTATAAAGGTGGGACATGCACTGGCACCAAACGGCGACCGTGTAGATACAAACGCGCACTGCCGGAAACAGCCTTATTCAAGAATTTTTTTTCCCCAACGCGTATTTTTGCCAATTTTGGATATGTTGTTCTACAACACATCCTGCTCATCATAAATCATCTTTATACCATTTTTTCCTGGTCAAAATGCTCTACTACCAGACTACATGTCTGTGAATCCATCTTATGTTGGAAATTTTCCCACCGAATAATGTCTGTAACCGGTAAACTCACTACAACTTTTAATAATAGACTGCCTCATCATGGCAGATATGTCGCGGAGTCTATATTAACCGATGATGATAATGAGATATATAAAGTGAAAGAGATGTGTAAAGTGCGTGTAGCAGAGGCCTAGTATATACATAGCATGTCTTTAGGGAACACAGTTGCCGGACCGGACTGATTCCACACCTGCTTTCGAAACTCCTGCGAAGTCTTCTTCACCTTCAGAGCCAACGACTCAAAGTCGGAACTCGGCAAATCGTTCTCCTGCGACCACCGACAAACAAAGAAGAAAAAATGAGTCAGTCCATCAATTACTATGACTACTACTTCTCTACTAAAATGTGGATATGGATCAATATCGGCAGTGTGTGCGCGTGCAAGTGTATATGTGTGTGTGTGCACTGGGTGTGTGGGGGTTAGATGGCAAACCCAGCATGGTGGCAGTACACTTACAGGGTTTCTTCTGAGGGAAAATTAGACAAAGGCGGTAATGGCCAGTTTGGGGGAAAAAACCACGCATGATGGATTCAAAGGCGGACACAGCTGGGGGAGAGAGGGAGAGGCTGGGGGGTCTCCCCGAACAAAATTGTAAAAATTTAAAAGTTACAGGAGCATTTTCACAATGGCGATGTTGAATTTGACAACGGCGGTGCGCCACTGTGCCTCTTATGTATAAGAAACTCTGCGCTTATCACACAGTTACCTGCCCAGAGTCCAACAACGCTGTGGCAAGCATGCGGGAGGTGGCAACACAATCTAGACCACTCAGCTGCTCCCCTCAGAAGCCAGTTTTGCATATATTTTTGGCACAGATTTCAAAAGGCTTTTTCTACCAACTAAGTGAGAGGACAAGAGATCACGGTTACTGTGGCCAGGCAACAAAACACATGTTCAGAGAGAAAATAAAAACATTCACAGATTTGTAATTATTAATTCGATTTGTACACTCCAATGCCTAGATTTAGCAAAACCCATGGCTTCCATGATGCTGAAATTGGCTTCCGATGGTAAGAAAGCTAAGCTTGGCTTCTGTTAGCCCATTGGTAGATCGCTGACGTATTTTAGGAAAGGCCGTGGCTACGCGTCCGGTCATATATTTCTTATGTGAACCCAACTATATTTATTTCAGTAAAAAACAATAAACTAATAATAACAATAAACAATAATAAGTTTTTACCATAATATTGCTTACCTTTAGGTATTTTATCAAAAAAATGTGTTTTTGTAACTTTTGAAGCAATAGTAAATCAAGTAAAATCAACAATTTTGAAAGGCCTAATCGTGAGGTGGATTTGGAAATCTGTGCTGAGCTTTGTAATGGATGACCGGACGCGTAGCCACTGCGTTTAGTAAATAACTTTCACTAAGCCACTGTACATCTACCCGTGTGTGGCTGCACCTGCTCACGCGCGCGCTTACCCGCGCGGCTCCAGCCTGCAGCATGGCCAACAGCTGTGACCGCAGCGTCTCTGAG
>NW_014577549.1:128283-130533 GCF_000485595.1 Priapulus caudatus | reverse complement strand
GAGGGAGTCCAGCGGACTCCCTGCCCTCAAAAAGAGGGAGTTCGCAGCAAAATGAGGGAGTCCAGCGGACTCCCTGCCCTCAAAAAGAGGGAGTTCGCAGCAAAATGAGGGAGTCCAGCGGACTCCCTGCCCTCAAAAAGAGGGAGTTCGCAGCAAAATGAGGGAGTCCAGCGGACTCCCTGCCCTCAAAAAGAGGGAGTTCGCAGCAAAATGAGGGAGTCCAGCGGACTCCCTGCCCTCAAAAAGAGGGAGTTCGCAGCAAAATGAGGGAGTCCAGCGGACTCCCTGCCCTCAAAAAGAGGGAGTCCGCAGCAAAATGAGGGAGTCTGCAGTCTGAAGTTCAAAACTAATGATACTAACAATAATGCATGTGCTTATTTTGAAGATTCATGCGGTTGCACGTCTGCCAAAATGTCTTTGGACATTTGCTGAAAAAAATATGGCAATTCCGTGAGACCGTGCTCTGGAACGAACTAGTTAGTATAGCAGAATATTCAGGGAGTCACACGAACTCCTGCATATATGTTAAATCAGGGAGTCAGACAGTAAATCAGGGAGTATTTGAATCCAGACTCGCGTTAATTTCGCACCCTGGTAATCACACGCGTCAGTCAGCTGCCAACGTAACGCCATCATAGCCCCGCGTTGCCTACTATGATAAAGTACCTCCTTAAAGTTGTTATTACGAGATTTTTGCTCAGAAATGCTCAATCCAAATAAATATATGGAAATATAGTCTACCCTTGCAGCGGATATATCACTGATTACACCAACTTGAAAAGCACTAAGATTTTATGCAGTTATAGAATAGAAAATTGGATGTGAACACACTGATTCGTAATACAAAGAAAATAACATCGAGTCACGAGATTTGTTAAATGTGTCAACTTGTAATTTGTTGGTGCAAACGAGATTGTGTGAGAGACGTGTAAGTCTATGAACGATAGCTGGCGCTACTAACTGGTCCAAGATTACAAGAAAAGGCGGTGGTAATCGAACTTGCATGTTTGGGTGAATACAAAGGTTCTAATACATTTTACCGTTTCTCTAGACAGTTGCTGTTACTCAAGCAATAATGGTAGATATCATAAAAGTGGCAGAAAACACTAGCAAATTCTCGTAAATATGGCTTTAACAGCTCTCAATGACTTCGCCTTAGACTTGGCAAAACAGGTAGTTATAATCAAAGTCATTGTTTCATTACTAAAACATCATCAACTTAGGAACTTTAAGAACACAATTGGGTAACTATACAGCAGCTTGATAGTTCTGTTAGGTTGTATTAAAAGTTAATAGTGATGGTACAAAATTTCTTTTTATTACAAGCAAGGATTCTTTCTAAAAATTCAAGGACATTTTCATGAAATTCAAGCACTTTTCAAGCACAAAATCAACATTTACAAAATTCCAGTACTTTTCAAGGACTCCCCTCAAATTCAAGGACTTTTCAAGGACTGTGCGAACCATGATTAAGTTATTAAGAACTCGACCCGACCTACAGCGTAACCATGGTGATGGCATACCTTACAGGAAGTTAGCAGCATCATGGTTCCTTTCTCCAGCACACTCCTCGCGACACCCATCTGCGCTCTCCTTTTCTCATCCTTCAGATCCTGCAAGACAAGTACAGTGTTGATACAGTGTGGCCCCATTATAACGCGATCGTTGGGATCCGTAAAACGTCGTCACGAAAATACGCGGGGTCGCGCTAAATCGGGGTTCAAGAAAATCAGCGTATAAACTGACCCCCCACAGCAACAAGTCATGTAAACTCATTTAGTTGCGCGATCTTTAGGCAGTCGTCGTTTCGACCTAAGCCCGGCTTAACTCACCAAAAAACTTCAGTTCCGGAAATAGCAAAAAAATATCCAATGACTCATCGCGCTATATCTGAATTCGCGTTAAATTGGGGCGCGTAAAATCGGGGTTTCACTGCCAAAATACCCGAACACAGCCAAAGATGGCTGCTATTCTATCGCCTCCCTCTAAGCTGATGTATAATGTCATCAAACCTAAGCTGCAGTAATCTCGGTTCTGGTAGAGCTCTCACATGTAAAACTAGACAGAGGGCACTCACGGAGAGTGCATACCTCCGCCAGCATGTAACATGTATGTGTATAACAGCTGGCTCGCTGCTGGCTGCTGCTGACTGGACGCCCTAAGGCGAGCTGCTGCTGACTGGACGTCCTAAGGCGAGCTGCTGCTGACTCGACGCCGGCTCTGCTGTCCCGGTTAACCTGATGAGAGGCA
>NW_014577549.1:125167-127905 GCF_000485595.1 Priapulus caudatus | reverse complement strand
TTCATGACAACATCGAATCAACATAAATTCTTGTGTCACCGGTGCTGGCAATTTTAGATGAAATATGCAGCAACAGAAGATTTTCAAGGCAAAATTTTTCCACTAAATTTGGTTCTTAGGGGCCCCAAAATTAACCTGCAAATTGCAACTACAAAAATGTTAATTTATTATTATATATTAAAATGGAACATCATATCAATAATCATAGTAGCCTCACTGCACTGCACTGCAAACAGTACGAATAACGCCTACGTTTTGCCTGTCACCCGTTAAGTGTGCCAGCTCAACCATCTCCTGACCGAACTGGCTGAAGACATTCACAAACTCGGTGAAGTTGGTCACCTGCTCTAGCCGGTCCAGACTGCCGGCCACCTGAAACAAAGCAGATGTGACAGACAACGTGTTTTCACAGATGCGCGCATATTCTACCATGCGCCGGCAGGTTAAACTTCTTAGAGTAGGATTTTAGTCCCATGATAACACAGGAGGCAGGAGGAAGACAGAGATGTAAGTGGTATTTGTCCAAAAAATAGGAAAATAATAAGACACTCGGACACGCACTCGGACAACAGTGGCCGTAGACCACTGAATGGGGGGCGAAGCCCCTCATACCAGAGCAGGACATGGGAGGGGTACTGGCAGGGATGCAGTACTGAGTCCAGTGACGATACTGGCAGGGATGCAGTACTGAGTCCAGTACCTATACTGGCAGGGATGCAGTACTGAGTCCAGTGACTATACTGGCAGGGATGCAGTACTGAGTCCAGTGACTATACTGGCAGGGATGCAGGGTGTCAGTACCTTGTCCTGGACCTGCAGCAGCTGTTTGACGACGATTTTGTCAGCAAGCACGAGCACGTGTGTGATAGCGGAGAGCAGGGAGCGTGCCGCCTTGATCATGACCACCTTCTCCGCAAGCCCCACGGCACGGCTGCTCTGATCGTCCCACCTCATGTCGGTTAGCTTAGCTATCGCCGAGCCTGCAACGAAAAACACACGCAAGTGCGTCAAGTGCGTGGATTAGTGCCTGTGGTTTGCACACAGCTTTAGAAGGCAGAGTTGGCTTCTCTGTGGTTGAGCCTGCGACAGCAAACACGCACACATACATACACGCACACACGCACGCACTTATGCACGCACACACGCACACATGCACGCACACACTCAAGTATGCACGCACATGCGCATGTACACACGCACGTACGCACGCACGCACGCACGCACGCACAGAGCATGCACTCACGAACGCACGCACGCACGCACGCACCGATCATGGAATAGTGTGTCTGCAGTTTTCACCAAGCTTTAAACGCACGCACGCACGCACACACACACGCACGCACGCACACACACACACATGCACGCACGCACTCACGCACGCACTCACGCACTCACGCACGCACGCATGCACATCCAGAGTGGATTAGCACATCTGCGGTTCAGACACGACTTCAGACATGACAGTTGGCTTCTCTATGGTGAGCCTGTGACAGCAAACACACGTATAAACGTCTAGTACAGCTGTATTAACACATACCAGCAGTATGCACACAGCTCTACAGCGCTTAAATGCGATTCCTATAACAAACATCTTTCGTGGATATGTGGAAGCCGGAAGTGTGTGGAGAGTCGTGTGTAAACTCCGCAGCAGTCGAAATGCACACACTGGCCGTCTGAATATCTTAAGTGTTGATCTCTATCCGACCAATTACTTATCTGCCGAGCTGCGCATCTGCCTAATGGCTTCCTACGGTCGAGATAGACAGTGAAGACAGATGCGGATAAGAGCGTTGCAGCCAACTGCTCCCACGAGTACCCAAGCCATCAGCCTCAGGGCAGAGTGTCCAACGATAACGAATCCGATTTGCATTTACCATTCTGTACATCTTATATCAAAACCTTTTCTTATTTCATCTCCTCTGCATATTATTTAAATCTGCTGGGAATGATTCTGCTAAAACGCTACATGCCAAACCTCTTCCAATTATAGAGCCAAATAACCTGTAGAACTAACGAAAGTGGACGAGGCCAAATCTATTACTGCAGATTGGTTCTTCTGTTTTTCGATCATCTCTTGTTATCACGTTTGGATGCTTTTTCGAGCTAAAAACATTTTGTCCCTAACTACGAATCGGCCATGAGTCACCAGGGCAGGGCCACTTGGGCAAATTAGCGAACAGGGCCACTCAAAATTTTAAACAGGCCCTCAGACAAATTGAACAGGGCTTTTACATGTTTGAACAGGCCCTTTATTTTGTTCAATTTATTCCATTATAATTTATTAATAAAAGTATTGTGTTTATTAGGCATATTCATAGTATTTCAGTCAATTTCATTGCTATCAGTGGAGTTCTACTTGTTTTACAGGAATTGCTGGAACATGATTTACTTCTTAGTAGTCACTAAGTAAAAACTAGTCAGGAAATCGGTAAATATTGTTGATATAACGGCAAGATAGGCACAATTTTGAATAGACCAAGTGGACTGATTATATGGGGGGTTAAACCGGCGGAAGCGGGCAAAATATCCCTAATTTCGTGCACTGAGTCACCCTCCTGCCTCCCGTTGCCCTGACGATGCCTCCTCTGGCTGTACCTGACATGTGAGCTTCCTTGCAGGCTTCGTACATGTCCTGTCTGATCTCAGGATGCTCGTCAGCGATAGCTTCTCCCACTGCGACGAATCTGCGCAATAAAGAACAGCTGTCACGGCGTCACTCACACTCACTCTCCTGCTAA
>NW_014577549.1:114405-125142 GCF_000485595.1 Priapulus caudatus | reverse complement strand
CTGTGTCATTGTTCTCCTCCCTTTACCACTGATAACTGTGTTCATGTTGGCTCCTCCCTTACCACTGATATACTGTGTCATGCTCCTCCCTTACCACTCGATAACTATGTCATGTTGCTCCCTCCTTACACTGATACTGTTCATGTTGCTCATTCCTTACCCACTGATAACTGTGTCATGCTACCCCTCCCTTACCACTGATTAATTGTGGTCATGTGCTCCTCCTTACCACTGATAACTGTGTTCATGCATGTCCTCCTTACACTTGATAACTGATTGTCATGTTGCTCCTCCCTTACCACTGATAACGTGTCATTGCTGTCCTCCCTTACACTGATAAAACTGTGTCGATGCTGCTCCTCCTTACCACTGATAACTGTGTCATGTTGCCTCCTCCCTTACACGATAACTGGGTTGTCATGATGGCTCCTCCCTTACCACTGAAACTAATGTCATGCTCTCCTTCCCTTAGCACTGATTACTGTGTCATGCTGCTCCTCCCTTTACCACTGATAAACTGCTGTCATGTTGCTCCTCCTTACCACTGCATAACGATGTGTCATGTTGCTTCCTCCCTTAATTACTGATAACTGTGTCATGCTGCTCATCCTTACCACTGATAACTGTGTCATGTTTCTTCCTCCCTTACACTGATAACTGTATCATTGCTGCTCCTCCCTTACCAGCTGATAACTGTGTCATATTGCTTCTCCCTTACCACTGATAACTGTGTCATGGCTCCTACTCCTTACCACTTGATAAGCTGTGACATGTTGGCTCCTCCCTTACCACTGATAAACTGTGTCAATGTTTGCTCCTCCCTTAGCCACTGGATAACTGCTTCATGTTGCTTCCTCCCTTCACCACTTGATAACTGTGTCATGTTGCTCCTCTTTACCACTGATACTGTGTCATGTTGCTCTTCCGCTTACCACTGATAACTGTGTCATGTTGATCCTCCCTTACACATGATAACTGTGTCATGGTTGCTCCTCCCTTACCACTGATAAACTAGTGTCATGTTGCTGCCTCCTCCTTACCACTGATAAACTGTGTCATTTGCTGCCCCTCCCTTACCACTGATAACGTGTCATGTTGCTCCTCCCTTACCATGATAACTGTGTCATGTTGGGCTCCCCTTCCACTGATAACTGATGTCCAGGTTGCTCGCTCCCTTACCAGATAACGTGTGTCATGTTCTGCCTCCCTTACCACTGATACTGTGTTCATGTTTGCTCCGCCCCTTTCCCACTGATACTGTGTCATGTTGCTCCTCCCTTACACTGATAACTGGTGTTCATGTTGGGCTCCTCCCTTATCCACTGATAACTGTATCATGCTGCTCCTCCCTTACACTGATAATACTGTGTCATGTTGCTCCTCCCTTACCAACTGATAACGTTGTTATGTTGCTCCTCCTTAACACTGATAACTGTGTCATGTTGCTCCTCCCTTACACGATAACTGTGTTCATGTTTGCTCCTCCCTTTACCACTGTAACTGTGTATCATGCTCGCTCTCCCTTACCACTGATAACTGTGTCAATGTTGCTCTCCCTTACCACTGATACTGTGTCATGTTGCTCCTCCTTACACTGATAACTGTGTCATTTGCTCTCCTTACCACTGATAACTGTGTCATGCTGCTCCTCCCTTACCACTGATAACTGTGTCATGCTGCTCCTCCCTTACCACTGATAACTGTGTCATGCTGCTCTTCCCTTACCACTGATAATTGTTCATGTTGCTTCCCCTTACATTGATACTGTGTATGTTGCTCTCCCTTACCACTGATAACTGTGTCATGTTGCTCCCCCCTTACCACTGATAACTGCTTTCGATGTTGCTCCTCCCTTACCAGCTGATAACTGTGTTCATGTTGCCTCTCCATTACCACTGATAACTGTGGTCATGTTGACTCCTCCCTTTACCACTGATAACTGTGTCATGTTTGTCCTCCCTTACATGACTAATGTGTCAGTTGCTCTTCCCTGTACATGATAACCTGTGTCATGTGCCCCCTCCCTTGAACTGATAACTGTCGTCATGTTGCGCTCCGTACCATGATAACTGTGTAATGTTGCTCCTCCCATACATGAAACTGCTGTCAATGCTGATCCTCCCTTCCACTGATAACTGCGTCATGTTTGCTCCTCCCATACCACTGATAACTGTGTCATGTTGCTCCTCCTTACCACTGATAACTGCGTCATGTTGTTCCTCCCTTACGCACTGATAACTGGGTCATGTTGCTCCTCCCTTACCACTGATAACTGTGTCATGTTGCTCCTCCTTACCACTGATAAACTGTTGTCATGTGGCTCCTCCCTTACATGAAACTGTAGTCATGTTGCTCCCCCCTTACCACTGCATAACATGTGTTCATGTTGCTCCTTCCCTTACACTGAATAACTGTGTCATGCTGCTCTCCCTTACCCACTGATAACTGTGTCATGCTTGCTCCTACCTTCCCACTGGGATAACTGTGTCATGTTGCTCCTCCCTTACCACTTGAATAAACTGTGTCATGTTGCGTCCTACCTTACCACTGATAACTGTTCATGTTGCTCTCCCCTTACCACTGATAACTGTGTCGATCATGCTCCTCCCTTACACTGATAACTATTGTCATGCTTGTCCTCCCGTTAACCACTGATAACTGGTTCATGGTTTGCTCCTTCCTTACACTGATAAACTGTGTCATGGTTTGCGCCTCCCTTACCACTGATTAACTGTGTCATGTTTATCTCCTTACCACTGATAAACTGTGTCCATGCTCCTCCCTTAACCACGGATTAACTTATGTCATGTATGCTCCTCCCTTACCACTGATCAACTTGTGTCATGTTGTCCTTCCTTCCCACTAGATAACTGTGTCATGCTACCCCTCCCTTACCACTGATAATTGTGTCCATGTTGCTCCTCACCTTACCACTGATTAAACTGTGTCATGGCTGACTCCTCCCCGTTACCACTGACAACTGTGGCATGTTGCTCCCCCTTACCACTGATAACTGTGTCATGCTGCTCCTCCCGTTACCACTGATAACGTGTGTCATGCTGCTCTCCCTTACACTTGATAACTGTGTCATTTGTTCTCCTCCTTACCATGATAAAGTGTGTATGCTGCCTCCCCTTACCATGATAACTATGTCATTGCTGCTCCTCGCCTTATCCACTGATTATCTGTGGTCATGCTGCTCCCCCTTACCATCTGATAACTGTGTCATGTTTGCTCCTCCCTTACCACTGATAACTGTGTCATGTTGTCCTCCCTTTATTACTGATAATCTGTGTCATGCTGCTCTCCTTACCATTGATAAATGTGTCGATGTGTTCTCCTCCCTTACCACTGACTAAGCTGTATTCATGCTGCCTGCCTCCGCTTTACACTGGCATAACTGCTGTCATAAGTGTGCTTCCCCTTACCACTGATTAACTGGTCATGCTGCTCCTACTTAAAAACCACTGATAACTGCTGACATGTTGATCCTCCCTTACCACTGATAATTTTGGTGTCATTTGTGCTTCCTCCCTACCACTTGACTGATAACTGTGTCATGTTGCTCCTCCCTTACCACTGATAACTGTGTCATGTTGCTCCTCCCTTACCACTGATAACTGTGTCATGTTGCTCCTCCCTTACCACTGATAACTGTGTCATGCTACTTCCCCCTTGTCACTGATAACTGTGTCATGCTACTTCCCCCTTGTCACTGATAACTGTGTCATGCTGCTACTTCCCCCTTCTTACTGATAACTGTGGCATGCCTGTACTCTCCCGTGCCTTCCTCTCACTGATATATCTCCCACTAACCTCCAACCAAAGCTAGCAAACAGCAGGCTGGGGGGATGGGGTTCCTAGAGAGAAACCATTACAGGGACAGAGGGGGAGGAGGGTAACAGCAGCTCAGCTTATATACAAGGAATGATGAGCAGACAGTGAGTCGCTGGAGAGGGGGGTTTACGTGGGAAATCATCACGGCATCAAGCCCTGCAGTGCGTGCGTGTAAGGCCATCCTTAAAAAATTATGTTTGCTGTCCTCCAACTGACCCACGAAAATAGCCGCAACTCAAATTTTTTTTTTTACATTTTGGGTTACATTTTTATTTTTTTATTTTTTATAGTTAAGACTGAAACACAAAGCATGTGTGGCAAACATGAGGACAGACTTAAAATAACTATTATGCCTCACAAAAAAATACCTACCTACCTACCTACTAAAGAAATCATGGGTCGGGGAACAGCAAACATAGAATTTTTTAAGGATGGCCTAAGGGGAGGGATGGGGATTAGCTCGCATGTGTATAGCAAGCTAACTCTACGGAAGCGCAAACGCTTCCTAGACGGACATCGAGCAATGCCGGAAGGGTAATTACATATGCACGACTTATTAAATATTCACGGCATTACCTAATCACACATTTTTTATCATATGAACACAATTTAAAATCAGATACACTCTCGCCGCCTCCAATGCGCTGAGGGATAGTCACAATGTGGAAGAGAGGGAGAGGAGGGAGCGGCAGCATGCACATGGAGTTTTTTTGGCTGAGGTAAAAATCCAGGCGACAAGGGTCCCTGAATTTTACAAGCACCACATTTACCGTCCGCATTTTTCGTGGTGCCCATGGACAACATACATGGAACTAAACCACGGAGGGTGCCCTACATGCTTTGCCATGAAGCCCTTCCCATAAATTCTGCATTGTGCATGTAACCTACTTTGTCCCACTGTGCCTATATAAAGTTATATCAACAACTCTTCTGCAAAGAAACTGTTTACCCTTGTGCCCCTCCAACTTGCCACAGTACCCTGAAAATTTTCCCATCAAACATAACCCAGTAGGCGCCTCACTCAAAAAATTAAATTTCGACACCGGGGGGAATGATTGCCTACAAGGGAGTAGTAATGGGGTGAGTGGGTTGAAAGGTTACAACATTTCCACGGGAAAAATGGGTACTATCAATTTTCCTGCCAGCAGACCCGATCGGCACGGAAAAGTATCGATATATGCTACATATATGCTAATTTTAACCCCTGGGATGGTATGGGGTCACGAAGCCACGAAGCACGCGCTGACGATGAGTCATCGATGATGTGACGTTCACTTGCCTTTCGACGGCGAGGCTCGCAGCCTGTCCCACTCGCACGATCGCACGGCATGTTTTCGCTGACGCGATCGGCTTCTCCTTGTGGTTGACGAGCGTGGTGATCTGAAATGTAAGGCATACATTACATGATGCGACTCCCGCATCACCCCATCACCCCATCACCCCCCACATCCCGCATCACCACGAAACATCACGCTTACCGGTAGCCATGCCATGTCCCTGCTGCACCGCGCACTTACAACACACGCACGCACGCACGCAGCACACAACGCGAGCACGTCGGCAGCGTCCGCGTGGATAGGACCGGGTCGGACAACGATCGGCAGCGTCGCCAGGCGTGCGCATGCGTCCGCCGGCGCGATCGGCAAGCGTCCGCGGACACCGCGCGCGCGCAGCGGTCCGCGGCGTCGCAGCGACCGCTGGTGCGAGCAACTAGTCGGCAGCGTCCCGCGGGGGCGTCGCAGCGTCCGCACGTCGCGCGTCCGCGGGGAGGGCCGAATTGCGCGGCAGCATCCGCGGTGCTGAGCGAGTCGCAAAGCGTCCGCGAGCGTCGGCAGCGTCGCCGCGCAGTCGGCAGCGTCCGCCGGCAGAACACTCGCCGGAGGCGACGTCGCAGCGTGCCGCAAAACAGTCGCAGCGTCCGCGCGTCGGCAGCAATCCCAGCGTCGGCAGCGTCCAGCAAGTACAGCAGTCGCAGCGCCGCCACCACAGAGCGTACGCAGCGTCCTGCCGCGCGTCGCAGCATCCGCAGCGGTCGAAGCGTCCCGCCGCGGTCGCAGCATCCGCTACCGTCGGCAGCGTCCTGCGCTGCTCGCAGCGTCCGCGGACGTCGGGCAGCAATCCCGCCCCGGACCGCCGGTCGGCAGGGGGGGGGGGGGGGCGTCCCGCACGTCGCAGCCGTCCGCGGTCGCAGCGTCCTGCGCGCGCACGCATCCGCGACGCGCAGGGCGTCCCCGCCGCCGTCGCAGCCGTCCGCCGCGACGTCGCAGGCACATCCGGCAGCGTCGCAGCGTCGCCGCACGGTCGGCACGTCCCGCGACGTCGCAGCGTCCGCAAGACGTCGCAAGCGTCGCAGCGTCCGCCACGTCGCAACCAGCGATCCGCCGCGTACCGCAGCCGTCCGCTGTTGCTTCGCACGTCTGCCGCACGAAGTCGCACCGCGTCGCGGCGTCGCGCAGCGTCAGCGCGTCGCAGCGTCCCACACGTCGCAGCATCGCGCAGACGTCGCAGCGTCCGGCACGTCGCAGCGTCGCGGCGTCCGCAGCGTCCGCGCGCTCGGCCGCGTCGCGCGCGCAAGCGTCCAGCGACGTGCCGGCAGCATCCGCCGTCGGCAGCGATCCGCCAGACGTCGCAGCGCGCGTCGCGCACGTACGCAGAAGCGTCCGCACGTCGCACGCGTCGCAGCGAGTCCACGTCGCAAGCGTCCGCTCGGACGAGACCAACGACGGCGTCGCAAGCGTCCGCTCCCCCGCCGCGTCGCAATAGCGAGAGCGGCTCCGCACGTCGCAGCGTCCCGCCGGAGAGGGCGTCGCAGCGTCCGCCACTCGCACACGTCCACACGTCGCAGCATCCCCGCACGTCGCACGCGTCCAGCAGAACGTCGCAACCCGCGAGTCCGGGCGTCGCACGCGGTCCGCCGGCGCTCGGCAGCCGTCCGCGGCGTCCAGCGTCCGCACGTCGCGTCGCAGCGTCTGCACAGTGCGCAAGAGGTCCGACAGCGTGGCAGCGGGATCCGCGAGCGTCGGCAGACATCCACGCGCGTCGCAAGAGCGTCCGCGAGCGGTCGCAGCGTCCGCCACAACACGTCGCACAAGCGTCGCAGCGTCAAGGCCCCAGCGAAAAGCGTCGAGGCAATCCCGCACGTCGCAGCGTCCGCGACGTCGCAGCGTCCGCCGAACGTCGCAGCGTCCGCGAGGACGTCGCAGCGTCCGGCGCGTCGGCAGCGTCCGCGCGTACGCAGCGTCGGCGCGCGTCGCAGCGTCACGCCAGGCGTCGCAGCATCCGCACGTACGCAGCGTCCGCCGGCGTCGCAGCGTCGCGCCAGCGCGTCCGCACTAGAGGCGTCCCTCGTAGGTCACGTCGCAGCGTCCCGCGCGTCGCAGCATCCGCTACGTCGCCAAGCGATCCGCGACGTCGCAAGCGTCGCAGCGTCCGCGCGTCGCAGCGTCCGCGAAAAAGCCGTCGCGGACGATGTCCGACGCCGCGTCCGCAAACCACAACGTTAGCGCCGCCAACGCGCGTTCGCAGCGTCCGCGTGCGAGCACGTCACAGCATCCGCACGCGAGCACGTCGCAGCATCCGCACGTCGCAGCGTCCGCACGTCGCAGCATCCGCACGTCGCAGCATCCTGGCACGCACGCACGCACGCACGCACTTAGCAAGTCACGTGTATAAAGAAGCTTCACTTAATCTCAGCATCGTTGATGACGGCACATTTTTGGCATGGTCGCGTATCCGCATTACATGTGGACAGAGGGAATATCGATAACAATCAGGCGCCGAGTGAAATCATCCACAGCGCCCCACATCGGATTGAAGGGCGAGCGTTACCACGAGGGTTTGCGGGCGGCACAGCACTATTTACTCACCGCCCGGAAAGCAATCAATGCCGAATGCAAACTAATACCACACTCGACAATTAACAAAAGGGGTTTCTCGGTGACGCTCAGCAAACCCGCGTCCCCGAATCGATAACGCTGTCAAGTGCAGTGGGTCCAAGTGCGCCGCTGCTGCCGCCATTCTGTGATTAACGAACACGCTGCCGAGACCACGCGCTCCCGCTACATCAAGATCTAATATACAGCCGGTGCCCTTCAGATGGGATAACTCTCTGCGTGCGCGCACATACACACACACACACACAAAACGCGCGCACACGCACGAACGCACGCACGAATGCACGCACACATGCATGCACGCACACACACACACACACGCCCACACACACACGCACGCACACCACACGCACGCACGCACGCACACACGCACGCACACACTCACACACACATACACAATCTTTGGGCTCTACAGCCTCCGTACCGTCGCCGCTGTCGGCTGGCTTCTAAAGCCCCGCGAGATCAACATATCCATCATGTTATTGCCCCCGTCGAAATCCTTGCTGACGTGTCCGGGGGGGTAATCCCGTCGGTGATTCGGCGGGAACGCATTAAGGCGGCTTCGCACGAGGAGCGACGTGCTGTAAAGTCATGCGCTTATGCTGCAGGAGCCGCTGCATGAGCCCCCGGCGGCCTCCCGGTCACTGCGCCCCCGCAATCCCCACCAAGCACGAACCTCGAAACGAAACCAGAGTTGACAGTGCTAACCAGTGCTAAGCAGAGCTAACCACAGCTGACAGTGCTAACCAGAGTTGACAGTGCTAACCAGTGCTAACCACAGCTAACCACAGCTAACCACAGCTGACCACAGCTAAGCAGAGCTAACCATAGCTACCCACAGCTAACCATAGCTGACCACAGCTAACCACAGCTAACCACAGCTAACCACAGCTAACCACAGCTAACCACAGCTAACCAGAGCTAACCAGAGCTAACCACAGCTAACCACAGCTAACCATAGCTAACCACAGCTAACCATAGCTAACCACAGCTAACCACAGCTAACCACAGCTAACCACAGCTAACCACAGCTAACCAGAGCTGACCACAGCTGACCACAGCTAACCACAGCTAACCACAGCTAACCATAGCTAACCACAGCTAACCATAGCTAACCACAGCTAACCACAGCTGACCAGAGCGAGATTCTCCCCTGCTTTAATACCGCAGCTGTGATGGCATCCATACAGATACTGGTCTGCGTGATGTCACTGTGAGATGCATGTAGAAGTCACAGGGTGCGAAATTAACGCGAGTCCGGAGTCAAATACTCCCTGATTTACTGTCGGGCTCTCTGATTTGACATCTGAAGGAGTCAGTGTGACTCCCTGAAAATTCTGCTATACAACTGTTCGTTCCAGAGCATGGCCTTGCGGATTACCCGTATTTTTTCAGCAAATGTCCGAGGAAAATGTGGCAGACGTGCAACCGCATGAATCTTCAAAATATGCGTTATTTAGCTTGCATCTTTAGTTCCGACTACGGACTCCCTCATTTTGCTGCGGATTTCCTCTTTTTGGACACCCTTGTTCAAAAGTTAATTTTTATCCCTGGGAAGAGGTTTTTTGTCTTGCTCCCACCTCCCTGCATCCTCCCTCCCCCCTCCTGCTTACCCTGCATTCTCCCTCTCTCCTCCTGCACTTACCCTGCTGTGATGTCATCCATACAAACACTGGTCTGTGTGATGTCATTGTGAGATGCATGTAGAGAGGTTTCACACTCGTAGAGCGTCGGTGACATCTGAAACGAAGCTCCGGTTTATAGATCTCGCTCCAACTGCTCCCGGCGGGACATCGAAATTATAACGTAAACTTTTTAAGGATTTCTCCGTTTAAACTCGGCAGCTCTCTGGCAGTGCGTCGTTGCATGTGGCGTGTCACCCTCGCACGCCAGAACGCTTGTACTGAAACTGTCTCACCGCTTTGTCACGTTTGAATGCGTACTCCGACACCTATGTCACCGCTCTGTGGTCAGCTCTGGTTAGCTATGGTCAGCTGTGCTAGCTATGGTTAGCTCTGGTTAGCTATGGTTAGCTGTGTTAGCTGTAGGTTAGGCTTAATGGTTAGCTATGGTTAGCTATTGTTTTAGCTGTGGTTAGCTAATGTAGCTCTGTTAGCTCTAGTTAGAGCTTGTGCTTAGGTTGCTATGGTTAGGCTGCTGGTTAGGCTATGGTTAGCTATGGTTAGCTGTGTTAGCGTGTGGCTTAGCTATGGTTAGCTGTGGTTACTATGTTAGGGCTCTGCGGTTAGCTGTGGCTTAGCTATGGTTAGCTGTGGTTAGGCTTGTGCTTAGGCTATGGTTAGGCATTGATGGTTAGCTATGGTTAGCTGCTGGTTAGCTGTGGGCTTAGCTATGGTCAGCTCTGGTTAGGGCTATGGTTCGCTATGGTTAGCTGTGGTTAGGCTGTGGTTTAGCTGTGGTTAGGCTATGGTTAGGCATGTGGTTAGGCTATGGTTAAGGCTTGGTTAGCTATGGTTATCCCCAGGCTCTAGTTAGCTGTGCTTAGGCTATGGTCAGCTCTGGTTAGCTGATGGTTAGCTAATGTTAGCTGTGGTAGCTGTGGTTAGGCTGTGGGGCTTAGGCTGTGTTACTGTGGTTAGGCTCTGGTTAGCTATGTTAGGCTAATGGTTAAGGCTATGGTTAGGCTGTGGTTTAGCTGTGCTTAGCTATGTTAGCTGTGGTTAGCGGCTATGGTTAGCTCTGGTTAGCCTCTAGTTAGCTGTGGCTTGCTATGGTCAGCTCTGGTTAGCTTAGTTAGGGCTCATGGTTAATATGGTTAGCTATGGTTAGGCTTGTGGTTAGCTGTGCTTACTATGCGGTTTAGCTCTGGTTAGCTGTGGGAGCTATGGTTTTAGGCTGTGGTTAGCCTATGGTTAGCTCTGGTTGCTACATGGTTAGCTAGGGTTAGCCTCTGGTTTAAGCTGTGGTTACTATGGTTTTAGGCTCTGGTTAGCTATGGTCAGCTCTGGTTAGCTATGGTTTAGCTATGGTTAGGCTATGGTTAGGG
>NW_014577549.1:87234-114380 GCF_000485595.1 Priapulus caudatus | reverse complement strand
TTCTTCTATTTCTCTGACTTATTTCACACACCACTCACTCACTCACTCACTCACTCTCCACTCACTCATTCACTCATATCACTTCACTCACTCATCACTCACCCCACTTACTCGCTTGTCGCTCGTGCCTCAATCATCAATCTCATCAATCATCAATCGCCTCACTCAATTCACTCACCACTCATTCACTCATTTCCTTCTCTTTCTCTGCCTACTTCCCTTGTTATTTTTGTCTGCTCTGCATCACTTCATCCTTTGCCTTTACCCAGCTGTGCATGATCATACAGATACTGCGTCTTGCGAGAGTCACTGCTGAGATTGCATGTAGAAGTCACAGCGGTGCGGAATTACGCGAGTCGGAGTCATAATACTCCCTGATTTACTGTCGGGCCTCTCTGATTATGACATCTGAAGGAGTCCGTTGTGACTCCCTGAAAATTCTGCCTATAATAATAGGTTCGTTCCAGAGCATGGCTCGCCGGATTTAACGTATTTTTCAGCAAATGATCGAGAAAATTTTGGGCAGACGTGCAAACGATGAATCTTCAAAATATGCGTTATCTTAGTTTTGCTCTTTTAGTTTCGACTGCGGACTCCCTTATTTTGCTGCGGATTCCTCTTTTTGGAACCCTTGTTCAATAGTTAATTTCTACCCTTGAGAAGAGAGGTTTTTTGCTTGCTGCATCTGCTCCTCCTGCACCTGCCACCTCCCTGTTACCCTGCTGTTATTGTCATCCTACACACACTGGTTCTGGTGATGTCATTGTGAGATGCATGCAGAAGAGGTTTCACACTCGTCTAGAGCGTCGGTGGAATCTTGAACTCGAAGCCTCGGTTTATAGATCTCGTCACTGTCCCGGCGGGACTCGAAATGATTAACGTAAACAAGGATTCTCCGTTTAAACTCGGCAGCTCTCTGGCCAGTGCGTCGTTGCATGTGCGCGTGTCACCTCCACCCGACGCGTTGTACTGAAACTGTCTCACCCTGTTGTCACGTTGATGCGTATCCGACACCTAATTGTCACGTCTGTCAGCTGGTTAGCTTCTGGTTAGCTGTGGTTAGCTGTGTGTAGCTGTGTTAGCTACAGGTTGCTATGGTTAAGCTCTGCTTAGTCTGGTTAGCTATGGTTAGCTGTGGTTAGCCTGTGGTTAGCTGTGGTTAGCTCAGCGTTAGCTATGCGTTGACTTGCTTAGCTCTGGTTAGCTCTGGTTTTAGCTGTGGTTAGCTGATGGTTAGCTCTGGTTAGCTATGGTGTAGCTCTGTTTAGCTCTGCGTTAGCTCTGCGTTAGCTGTGTTAGCTCAGCGTTAGCTATGGTTAGCTCTGCTTAGCTTTGGTTAGCTATGGTTAGCTTGTGGTTAGTTGTGGTTAAGCTTGTCGTTAGCTGTGGTTAGCTCTGTCAACTGTGCTGCGTTAGACTGCTTAGCTGTGGTTAGCTCCTATGGTTAGCTGTCGGTTAGCTGGGTTTAGGCTGGTTAGCTATTGGTTAGCTTGTGGTTAGCTGTGGTTAGCTTTGCATTAGCTGTGGTTTAGCTCTGCTTAGCTATGGTTAGCTGTGCGTTAGCTCTGGTTAGGCTCTGGTTAGCTGGTTAGGCTGTGGTTAGCTATGGGTTAGTGTGGTTAGCTATGGGTTAGTTCTGGTAGCTGTGGTTAGCTCTGGTTAGCTCTGGTAGCTGTGGTTAGCTGTGGCTAGCTATGGTTAGGCTCTGCTTAGCTGTGGTTTAGCTTGGTTAGCCTCTGCGTATTAGCTGTGGTTGCTCTGGTTTACGCTGTGCGTTAGCGTGTGGTTAGCATGTGGGTTAGCTGTGGTTAGCTGTGGTTAGACTGTGGCTAGCTATTGCGTAGCTTGCCTTAGCTGTGTGTTAGCTCTGGTTAGCCTATGGTTAGCTTGTGGTTAGCTTATGTTACTCTGGTTAGCTCTGGTTAGCTTATGAGTTAGCTGTGGTTAGCTATGGTTAAGCTTGGTTAGCTGTGTTAGCTGCTGCGTTAGTGTGGTTAGCTCTGTTAGCTGTGGTCAGCCTGTGGGTTAGCTGTGGTGTAGCTCGTTTTCTGTCGTTCTATGCGTTTAGCTTCTGTTAGCACTGGTCAGCTGTGGTTAGCTCTGGTTAGCTCTTGGTTAGCTGTGGTCAGCTTCGTGGTTAGCTGTGGTTAGCTGTGGTTAGCTATGGTTAGCTCTTGCTTAGCAGGGTCAGCTGTGCCGTTAGCTTGTGGTTAGCTGTGGTTACTATGGTAGTCAGGTTTAGCTGTGGTTAGCTGTGCGTTAGCTGTGGTCTAGCTTGTGCGTCTGCTGTGGTTAGACCTGTGGTTAGCCTTGGCTAGCTGTGCGTTAGCTGTTGGTTAGCTGTTGCTTGCTGGGTTAGCTCTGGCTTAGTGTGCCGTTAGCTGTGCGTTAGCTCTGGTCAGCTGTGTTGCTATGGTTAGCTATGTTAGCTGTGGTTAGCTTGTGGTTAGCTGTGGTTTAGCTGTGGTTAGCCTGTGGTTAGCTCTGGTTGCTCTGTTAGCTCTGGTTAGCTGTGCGTTTAGCTGTGGTCGCTATGGTTAGCTGTGGATAGCTATGGTTAGCTTGGTTAGCTGTGTTGCAGCTGTGGTTAGCTCTGTCACGCTGTGCGTTAGACACTGTCAGCTCTGGTAGCACTGTCAGCTCTTGGTCAGCTCTGCTTTAGCACTGGTGTAGCACTGTCAGAACTCTGGTTTCGTATCGAGGTTCGTTGCTTCGGGGTGGCCGGATTGCGGGGCGCGCAGTGACGTGGGAGGGCCGCCGGGGCCTCCTTTTGTTGTTTTTTTTTTTTACAGCGGTCCTGCCAGCATAAGCCGCATGACTTTACAGACGTCGCTCTCGTGCTGAAGCGCCTAATGCGTTCCCGCCGAATCAGCGACGGGATTACCCCCCCGGACACGTCAAGCGAAGGATTTCGACGGGGGCAATAACATTGATGGATATGTTGATCTCGCGGGGCTTAGAAGCCAGCCGACAGCGGGACGGTACCGGAGGCTGTAGAGCCCCAGATGTGTATGTGGTGTGTGAGTGTGTGCGTAGCGTGTGTGGCGCTGCATGCGCTGCGTTGCGTGTGGTGTGCGTTGCGTTGTGTGTGTGGGCGTGTGCGTGTGCTGTGTGCGTGCCTGTGTGTCGGTGTCGTGGTGTGTGTAGTGCGTGCATTTGTTTCGTGCGCGATGTTCGTGCGTGGTGCGCGCGTTTTGTGTGTGCGTGTGTTGTATGTTTGCGCGGCACGCAGAGAGTTATCCATCTGAAAGGGCACGGCTGTATTATTAGACTCTTGATGTAAGATGGGGCTGTGAGTCTCGGCCCAGCGTGTTCGTTAATCACAGAATGGCGGCCAGCAGGGGTCGCACTTGCGGACCCACTGACTTGACAGCGTGTATCGATTCGGGGAGCGGGTTGTGCTCAGCGTCAGAGAAAACCTTTTTTAATTGTCGAGTGTGGGTATTAGCTTTGCATTCGGATTGATTGCTTCTCGGGCCCCCGGGGCGCGGGGCCCGCGGGGCGGGCCGCGCGCGCCGGGGCGCGCCGCGGCGCCGCGGCGCGGCCTCGGCGCCCCGCGGCCGCGGCGCCGGGCGCCCGGCGCGGGGGCCGGTGAGTAATGTGCTGTGCGCTCCGCAAACCCCCGTAGTTAACGCTCGCCCTTGCATCGATGGTGGCGGCGCTGTTGCGTATGATTTCACTCGGCGCCTGGGATTGTTATCGATATTCTCCCTCTGTCCCATGTAATGCGCGATACGCGACCGTGCCAAAACCGCCGTCATCAACGATGCTGAGATTCCGTTGAAGTTTCTTTATACACGCTGACTTGCTAAGTGTGTGTGGCATGCGTGCGTGCCAGGATGCTGCCCGACGTGTGTGCTGCCGCCGTGCTCGCGTGCGGACGCTGCCGCGTTGCGGTGCTGCGACCGCGCGGCACGCTGCGACGTGCGGACGCTGCGACGTGCCGGCGCTGCGACTTGCGCTCGCGTGCGGACGCTGCTGACGCGACGGATGCTGCGACGCCGCTCGCACGCAGGACGATGCAACTTGCGGGGGGGGGGAATGCTGCGACGTGCGGCAATGCTGCTTCGACGTGCGGAATGCTGCAACGTGCAGATAGCTGCCGACGGCTCGGCATTGCAGGACGCTGCAACGTGCGACTGCTGACCGCAGTGCGGCATGCTGCGACGTGCCGGATGCTGCCAACGTGCAGACGGCTGCGACGCCGCTCGCATGCAGACCATGCAACGTGCGGATGCTGCGCGTGCTGGATGCTGCGACGTGCGGATGCTGCGACGTGCGATGCTGCAAGTGCAGATGACGCGACTGCGCCTCGCTGCAGACGATTGCAACGTGCGGATGCTGCCGACGTGCTCGCGTGCTGGATGCTGCGACGCGCCGGACGCTGCGACGCGCGGACGCTGCGACGTGCGGATGCATGCCGACGTGCACTCGGTGCGGATGCTCCGACTGCGCGGACGCTGCCGACGCGGCGACGCTGCCGAGTGCGGACGCTGCGACGTGCGGATGCTGCGACGTGCGCGACGCTGCCGACTGCCGCGGCTGCTGCCGCGCGCATCGAGCACGCAGACGATGCAACTGGCGGCATGCTGCGATGTGCGGATGCTGCGAGTGGGATGCTGCGACGTGCGGATGCTGCGACGTGCTGGATGCTTTGCGACGCGGGACGACCTGCGACGTGCGGATGCTGCGCGGACGTGCGGCATGGCTGCCCCGACGTGCGCGATGCTGCGACGTAGCGGATGCCTGAACGTGCAGATGCTGCGACGCGTCGCATGCAGCAACGATGCAACCTCGCGGATTGCTGCGACCGTGCTCGCCGTGCGGATGCTGCGACGCGCAGGATGCTGCGACGCGCGGACGCCCTGCGATTGCCTCGCGTGCAGGACGCTCCGAGTGCCGGGCGCTGCGACGCGCGGACGCTGCGACGCGCGGACGCTGCCGTACGCGCGATGCTGCGACGTGCGGCACGCTGCCGACGCGCGGGACGCTGCAGTGCCGGATGTTGCGACGTGCGAGATGCTGCGACGCGCGCGATTGCTGCGACGCGCGTGAGCTGCTTACGCGCGGATGCTGGACGTCGGACGACTGCAACGTGCGGCGATGCGACGTGCGGATGCTGCGCACGCTGCGACGCCTGACACGCTGCCGGATGCTGCGAGCGCTCGACGCGCCCGCGATGCTGCGCACGTCGCGATGCTGCCGACGTTGCGGGGGGGGGGGGGGGGGGGGGGGGACGCTGACGAGTGCGGGACCGCTGCGAACGCGCGCGACGCATGCCGACGATGCGGACGCTTTGCGACGCGGCGGACGCTGCGACGCGCGGACGCCTGCGACGCGCCGGACGCTCGCGACCGTGGGCATGCTGTTTACGACGCGCGGACGCTGCGCGACGTGGGACGCTGCGACGTCCTGGAATGCTGCGACGGTGCGGACGATGCGACGTGCGGACGATGCGCCGCGCGGACGCTGCGACGTGCGGACCTGCCGACGCTGCGGACGCTGCCGACGCGCGGACGCTGCGAGCTGCTGCCTATCTGGATGTGCCGACGGACGGCATGGCTGCGACGCGCCGGATGCTGCGACGTGCGGACGCTGCGACGCTGCGACGCCTGCGACGTTGACGGCGCTGCGATCGTGCTCGCGTGCGGATGCTGCGAGTAGCGGACGGCTGCCGACGCGCCGGCATGCTGCCGACTGGTGCGGATGCTGCCGACGCGCGGACGCTGCCGGACGTGCTCGACGTGCGGGATGCTGCGACGTGCGGATGCTGGACGTGCTCGCGTGCGCGACGCTGCGCACGTGCGGACGCTGCGACGTGCGGCGCTGCGACTGTGCGGACGCCTTGCGACGTGCGCGACGCTGCAACGTGCGGTGCTGCGACTGTTGCGGTGCCTGCGACGTGGACTGCTGCGACGTGCGGACGCTGCCGACGCTGCGGACGCTGCGACGCTGCGGACGCTGCGACGCTGCGACGTGCGGACGCTGCGACGCGCGGACGCTGCGACGTGCGGGACGCTTGCGACGCCGGCGGACGCTGCGACGACTGCAACGTTACTCGCGTGCCGACGCTGCCGACGTAGCGGACGCTGCGACGCCCGCGGACGCTTGCGACGCGCGGACGCTTGCAGCGCTCGAACGTGCTCGCGTGCGGAACGCTGCGACGCGCGACGCCGTGCGACGCGCGGATGCGGCTGCGACGCTCAACGTGCCTCGCGTGGGACGCTGCGACGCGCGGCACGCTGCGACGCGGGACGCTGCGACGCTGCCCAAACGTGCTCGCCGTGGCGCGCGCATGCGACGCGCGGACGCTGCGACTGCTGCGGACGCTGCGACGCGCGCGACGCTGCGACGCTGCGCGACGCTGCGACGCGCGGACGCTGCGACGCGCGCGCTGCGAACGCCGCGACGCTGCGACGCGCGGACGCTGCGACGCGCGGACGCTGCGACGCGGCAGGCGACTGCGACGCGCCTGCGACGCTGCGACGCCGCGACGCATGCGAACGCGGCGCGACGCGTAGCGACGCGCGGACGCTGCGACGCCCCCCGGGACGCTGCGACGTGCGGACGCCTGCGCAGGGCTGCGCTGCGGAACGCTGCGACGCTGCCGACGTTGACGGATGCTGCGACTCCGCGGCGCTGCGACGTGCGGATGTTGCGACTGCGCGGACTGCTGCCGACGTGCGGACGCTGCGACGTACGGCCTGCGACGCGCGCGCGTTCGACGCGCGACGCTCTGGCGCACGCGCGCACGCTGCGACGTGCGGACGCTGCGCGCTGTGGGACGCTGCGACGTGCGGATGATTGTGACGCTGCGACGTTGCGGCGCTGCGACGTGCGGACGCTGCCGACGCGCGCCGACGGCTGCGACGTGCGACGCTGCGACGTCCCCGCGGAACGCTAGCGACGCGGCGGACGCTGCGAGTGCGGACGCTGCCGACTTGACGGGACGAGAAGTAGAGAGAATGAGAGAGATAGAGACAGAGAGAAGGGAGGCTGGGAAAGCATCCAACCAGCCGGTATTTTATTCCCCAATGCTCTGCATGGCTTCCCAGCAGTCCATCATTACTGATCAATAGATTGCCAGTGGCCGCAAAAAATATATTGGTCTTTTCTGCAAATGATTAGTACGTGAACATATCTCTGTACTAGGAGAGAAACGCTGAGAAAGAACTCCTACTACTGTACTAGTCGCCGCGCCTCGTCGCACGACCTACAAACAACATGGCAATTATGTGTGGGTTGAAGAAATCTGCGAACGACTCGACATTATAACAATCTGATAAAAGATGCCCCCCCCCTCTCTCTCTCTCTCTCTCTCTCTCTCTCTGTACAAGCTACTTATTGCCGTACGTGGGGTTTCCATTCACTGCCAATTCATTCATTATCCCTACAACGAAATTCGCTGCGACTGCTGCAGCCAGCCTGTGTGCACCAACATTTACAGCTGAACATTAATACTAGCTGGCAGCAGACACTAACCACGTTTATTTAGCCAAAAGGCAGTTGGCAAAATGGGACGCCCGCTAACCAATTTAAGAACACGTATTAAACTCGCAAGAAAATGCGTTTTAAAATATATATTTAGTGTAAGCATGGTTGCATTATTTTAAAAGCACTCGCAAAATGTTCTCAGTAAACGGCACGCAACGATGCTGAACAGATATAAACCTTCATCCCGATTTGTTTCATACAAACTGCCGCTTTGACTACATAATTCACGAGTTATTTACATGCTCATAGACGATGTCACTTAGCAACATGGAATTAATGATATACACAGTGACTCATGAAAACCGGCAGATCAACTCTCAATAACAAAACTCTTACTCCTTAGTGCTGACTTAGTACCTTTGTGAGTACTGGAGACTGCTAGTTAATAGAACACGTATAACTACAGAATGATTTCATGAAAATTGCTTGTTTTTATGAGCATACTCTGATGCAAACTCGACACCTTTCAATACTTACAGCTCAAGGGATTCACATAAATCTAGTTTATTGCTATTGGCTTACACATGAAGTGAAATGTAGTAATACAACTACTGCCCTCACAATAGTGAGCACATGCACGTAACCACAACTCCCCATCAAAAAACCTGATATAAACGTGTTCATCTAAATTAAAAACAAACAATTTGCATTGTTTGGTTAAAGTGATTACGTCACCGTAAACAGTAAACGTAAAAAAAATATGTCCACTTTTTTACAAAATGTAAGTGATTCTGTTCACTTTTTATGCTTAAACTGCTGCATTATACTATTTTTCTATTCTGTTCGACGTGAACAAACACTCGTGACTCATACATAGCCCATAGCAAGCATTCAATGTCAGGATCATAATAACAATCGCTGAGTTTTTTGGATTTTTACCTAGTTGAAAAACAATCGTATCAGGTAAGAATTTGAGTCCCGTTAGTACTTACTTTTAGTGTAAAAATAATTGCAACAAAAATTTTACAAATATACACCACAGAAAAATCGTGACGTAATCAATTTAACATAAGCCATGAATCACATCTGCACGCAAGGATAGCAAAACAAAGATTCTTCCCAATGACCTACTTTTTCCTGATAACACCCATTAGTTCGATAATGAGGAAAAATGTCAACTTGGCTCCACATCTGCCCATCTTCAGCCTCCGTACTACATGTATGATGTTTTCATTCCATCAATATCGACACTGAACCACCAACGTGGCAATATTTACCTCCGCCAGGGGCTTGGCGGAGGTTATGTTTTCACCGGCGTGTGTTTGAGTGTTGGTTTGTGTGTTTGTTAACATGCACGTTTCAGTTCACTTCCGCTAGGTGCGCTGGCTGTAGACTTACAAACACGCAACCACAGGCTAAAGGGCAACCACAATCCTCCCCCACCTGCACGCTCGCACTCAGCGAATATCTATCATATGGGGGATTACATTTTGGTCGTCATCCGGATCCAATTAATTAGTTAATTAATTAATTAATTAATAAAAATTTTCACAGTGACAGAATTCAGCTGCCTTGGCGGAGGTCTGTGCTCTCCGAGTGCTCTAATTGGCTATACAATGCTACCGAAAAGCCATACATACATAAGCAAAGGCAGATGGCTAGCTGTGCATTAATGTTGATTGTTATCGCGTAAAAGGTTGAAGGTGACAACAGGCCGAAATGAAATCACGTAAATCCCCCAGCTAGGCTGCGCGTATGATAAACTTCGGTTTTCAATAACGGTTCAATAATGACTAATTTACAGTACTTTCAGTATGATAAAGTTGCCCAGATATTTCTCGAATAGAAGGTAAAAGTGACTTCAGATTACACCAAGACCCCTATTAACGTCGTTTCTTTATAATGCCATTGAGAAAAAATGCCACTGTCACTGGGGTGTTGGCTATATTATAAGAACTAATCTATGTACTGGAATGCATGGGATAAAATTCAACAGTTTCGAAACATGGAATCAAAAATTTATCCTATAAATGATGTTTTTTAAATTGAAGCATTTCTCGCATCGTTTTGATTACTGCCGCCATTCCTTGCGAATATCGCAATAATGCCAGCTACGTTTGGATGGTTGGAGTTACATTTGGAGCTACGTTTGGCCAGCTACGATTGTACCTTTTGGAGCATTGATTTCGCAATAAACCCTTTAAAGCAGCTAATTAATAGAACACATTTTATCTTATTTGCTCATGTAAGTAGCCAGTGATCTACATAAAATACTGACTTAGTATACATTCAAAATAACTATTAAGATTACTGACTACATAGCCAGCCTACGGTATGGAACACACAAGGCCTACCCTACAGTGCAGGGTTAACGATTCACTCACCAACCCTTACACTGACTAGGCTGCAAGACTACCATCAATACAAAGTCCGACCATTCACTGGAACATCTACCTCAATAAAAACTCATGAACTACATATATACAAGAGCATATCCATTGAACCTGAATTGACTTATGGCCATTTCCATTTTTGCCAAAAGGTGGGCATGGCTCGAAAGTAGGTCGACTGGCGTGCTCCAAAATAGGACGCTCATACCTCTCTCATAGGAGTAACAACTGCATGCAATTTGAAACATGTGGGTCAAACGGTTCTTGAGTTATAGTTGACCGTAGCCAAATGTTGACGAATGGACGGACGTACGACACCCCATGGCAATAGCTCATCTTGACGATGTCAAGGCGAGCTAATAAGCACGAAATGTATTTACTACCAAAATCTTAATGTTTCTCTACTTTCTTTCGCCTATTATTGCCGATAATTCCCTGTAAATGCTGTGCAGATGCTGCTTTGCAACATACAAGTACACCACACGCAAGCCGCTATGCACAAACAACAAGAAGACTTTCAACTTTTCAAAGAAAATTAGGCAGACGGGCAACTGCATGAATAGATCTTCAAAATAAGCATATGCATTATTGTAAATATCTTTAGTTTTGAACTTCAGACTGCGGACTCCCTCATTTTGCTGCAAACTCCCTCTTTTTGAAGGCAGGGAGTTGGACTCCCTTGGAGTCCGCTGGACTCCCTTGTTCAAAAGTTAATTTCTACCCCTGTGTAGCTAGACACCAGCACCAAACCTCTGACACTGCTTCAGAACCAGAGATGTCTTGTGAATTCCTGCAGAAAACTCCCACTCTGCCAAATGGGAGGTTATCATCCGAAACACCCTGACCACGCTTCTCGATTGTTTTGGCCAATGAACGTAGTCGTGTGTGTGATGTCATGCCCACACGCATTATTCTAGCTTGGCTTTGCGGGCCTCAAAATGGAGCTCAGAGGCAGGTATCAGCTTAGCTCTAGTACTATAGCCCTTCGCTCTGCCGCAGGGCTATAGAACATTCTGTTGAATCCGGTCACTTTTTCTGCTCCCACGTGATTTCGTTTGAAATGCTCTCATGTACGCACGGGACGTCACCCGAAATGTAGACAAAATACATGGGCAGCTATGGTGCAGCCTATTACATTTCAGGTGATGTCACTCGCGTGCGCGAGAGCATTTCAAACGAAATCACAAGTAGTGCTAGCTAACACTTTGAGGAATAAATGCATAAATACATGGTGTAAAGTTGTAGAAAGTATTCAGAAAGATAGGTGAGAGGTCCATGTAGATAAATAAGTGCTAAAAGCCCGATCGTTTTGCGTTTTGTGAGCCATTTTTCGTGGGAGCAGTGAGAGCAGAAAAAGTGACCGGATTCAACATAGTTTGTTCTATAGCCCTGCGGCAGAGCGAAGGGCTATAGTACTAGAGCTAGCATCAGCTCACCCCAGCATGCAATGCGCCACCATTATTTGTGTATAAACATGCACGACCTCCAGTTTCAGGGTTCTCCAAGAGCACTTATAGCCTGGCGGCCTGCCAGGCTATCGTCGAGCCCCGCCATCCTAAAATGCACCCGTCACTCTAAATATAATAGCCGCCATGCTAAAAGCATGGTAAAATCCTTCGGCGATTTGCAACTAGGACCGTAAAGGCAGCACCCCCATGCTATAATGAAAAAGCTTGGATAACCCTGCGTTTACAATGTGGCGGAGTGGGAGTTTTGAGTGCATGTGTGTGTTGTAGGACTGTATGCAGTGATGGTATTGACACTAGTATTGGCATTGCTGCCAGCAACGCTAGCCTTAAGCTCTATACCTCATAAATAATAGTCTTCTAAAGTCCAAAGGACTATGTATAAGTATAACGAAGACGGCGAGACAAGTTTATCAAATCGACAGATCGACACTGCGGCCACACAGTCCGAAGTGAGCGTTCACACACTCCAGTCTCCATACCTCACTGTGTACAATGCTTAGCCGACGGCGATATTGCAATAAGAGTTTGCTATGGTTAACATAATGATTTCACTCACCTGTGTCACAAGGGGAACTAACGTCTGTTCGATTGATTTTGTCCGAATTTCAAAATGTGGCTTGTGTTGTTCCATTCCGTTGCCGTCTACCGTAGCCATCTTCGGTGTGTGGGTGACGTCACCTACTACCGACTGAAAACTGGCGCCATCTCTTATGGAAAAAACGAGTTATTCACGTAGAAGTCACATGATGACATGGCGTTCACTCTGTATTCCCTGTTTGAAGCGGCGCTTCTTTGTATAAATGCAGTTGCTGTACTCAATGAAGAGCGATTTTTGTCAAAAAGTAAGTCAGCTTATGTATCTATCATTGTATGTTACAGTAAGTTATTAAGGTATGGAAAATCCGAAGTAGTCGGTGAATACGTGGATGGGATTTTGCGTGCACTGACACGTCAGACTGTCGTAGTCTCGTACGTATGCCAGTACTCGGTAGTTAGCTCTACTCTAGTACTAGTACTAGTAGTAGTACTATAGCCCGCGTACAGTTGCCGCTGGCCAGTAGTCTGGCGGCCAAGGGCTAGCCCCCTCAGTCACAACACCCTCAACAACACCCTCAACAACATCCCTCTCCATTTTTAAGAGTGTACCCCCAAATTCACGAAAATTACATACCAACCAATGAACCATGCTCTCTATCCTTGTAGTTGTACCGTATTTAGAGGGAAGAGGCTAGAGCTAGGCCTAGTATTTACTGTGAATTTATTTAGAGACCGAGAGGTTACTGACGCTGATTCTGATAGGGTCTATGTCCCCCAGGGTACTGCCAGAACGTACCCTGGTACTAAATACTACTATCTAATATGCCGCACCGTACCTCGCCTAGTCCACTAACGAATCTAGGGAGTCGCCTACGCCTACTCCCTAACCCTAACTCTAACCCTAACCGTATCAGCTAGGTAGTTACCAGGGTACGTTCCGGTATACCGGACCGTACCCAGGGTACGTTCCGGCAGTACCCTGGGGGACATAGACCCTATCAGCGGCACTGACTGTATCGCCACAGGCCTGTGGCGAACAAGGGCTATATATATAGTACTAGAGTTGGTATTTACTATAAGATTATCTAGTGACCGAGGCAAGAGGTTACTGACTCTGTATCTAGTGACGTAGTGTAACTCATTCTCGACCCCTCCCCGCGTCGCATGACCTGATTAGTCTGTTGTTTTGTTTGCCTGCGTCTGGGGCTCATAGTGTCTATGTCCCCCAGGGTACTGCCGGAACGTACCGTGGGTACGGTCCGGTATACCGGAACGTAGATACAATAATGTAACCCAAACCCAGGATAGGGTTACATTATCCTGGCTTTGGGTTACATTATTGTATCTAACTGGAACCTACCCTGGTAACTATTTGATATGGTTAGGGTTAGGGAGTAGGCGTAGGTGACTCCCTAGACTCGTTAGTGGAGTAGGCGAGGTACGGCCCGGCATATTAGATAGTACCAGGGTACGTTCCGGTATACCGGACCGTACGCAGGGTACGTTCCGGCAGTACCCTGGGGGACATAGACCCTATCAGCGCGTCTGGATAAGTCGTCACACACACCAATACCTTCGACCTAGCATAACTGGATAGATTCCATTGTACAATGAACAGCGGTGAGTTATAGCTGGCTTGTGGCCAGTTATTTAAAGCCAGCAAGAGCAAATAGAGATACAGCCGATACTGCCATTAGTTGTTTATGTATACACTTAGTATAACAGTGTAATACTGCTCAGTGCTCTTGTCAGTGGTCTGGACAAAAGTCCCGAGGTATGATTTTGAATTTATTATCAATCATTATTCATAATATCTGAACAAATAGCTAATTAAGTAGGTTCTAGCCAGTAGCCTGACCAGGCAGGCTCTATACCAGTGTTTCACGTCCAAATGAAGGTCATATAATGAGAAGCGAGAAGGTATAACTTGTGACTAAGCACATCCTAGCTTTTAAAAAGCCTTACAAGTCATGGTTTTACTTTGATATGATAATGTAGCCTGCAAATGGTTAGGTTTTCTGCTTGCAGGGCTGTATGTGTAATATACATACAGAGTGGCTATATGCCCGGCAGCCGGCATATATCTGACGGCTGCCGGGCACGGTCTTCGATTTCCTAAATGCCCGGCAGTTTTTAATTTTCAGCGTTATCTCAAGTAAACAAGGGTTAGGGTTAGGAACTGCCGGGCATTTAGGAAATCGAAGACCGTGCCCGGCTGCCCGGCATATAGCCTCAGCGATTACATATGTATATGTGTGTATAACTAGCTACAATACACATTGTGTATTGTAATTTGTAGCTAGTTGTAGACATTATTTGGTACTACACCGCTTGTTTTAACTTCCTGCATGGTTTCTGCTGTCAGGCTGCAACTCGTTACCAAAGTTGCACAGTGTGATACATTTAATGTTTTTCAGTTGGATGGGGAGCTGACCAAAATAGAGGATTTGGAGAAGAAGTTGGAGTGAAAAGTCAGATAATTGATCTAATCCGTTCTGTGCGAACACTGATGAGAAGTAAGTTCATTTCACATCTAGTTCGGAAGGTGAACAGTAACCTCCCTTGTTACAAAACCAATTCGTTTCTGAGAATACGTACGTAATTCAAAAATTTTGCAGCTTGTGCCTTTGTTATGTGGAGAATTGCTGTGTTGATAAATACTTGACCTGTGTAGGACTGGTAACATCTATAATACAGTTGTATGCCAGACTTTGTGGTGTTCACTTGTTGTAAATACTGACTGGCCTTAGCAATATAATGTAAATATATACAGTAAAACTCGCATATAAGTCGACACTTTTGGGACCCGCATATTTGTGCCGACTTACGAAAATGACGACATACGCGTAAGTCATCATTTTGTCAACTTATATATAATGTAAGTCGACCAAATGACAACTTATGCGCGTATATATATCGTCATTTTGACAATTTACAAAGCCGGTATTTCGGCGACTTGGAGAGTGTCAAGCTGATGTTTCGCCAGGCTTTATATCTACATGAAATACTTTTGCGGCGCGACTGTTTCCACGCGAGCTGACAAAAAACACAATGCGTCCAAGCGAACAATGCGAATGAAACAATCGGTGCACACAGAAACAACTCATGTTGCGCGATCTACAGGCGATCGTCAGTTTGACCTAAGCGCATATCTGCGACAGCCAGCTCGCACATCCCCTAGAGGCTAGACCGTACACTGCGTCATCGGCATTTCTGATGACGACTTACAAATGGGAAATTACTGTTATTTGTATTACATGGGACCTGTCTTAGGGCGATGACTTGTACATAATGACGACTTATAAATGATGACTTGGGCGGGGCTATTCCAATTGATTTACTATGAGAGCGAATCGGGACTTTGACTTCCATGATGACTTATGCGAATTGACGAGTTAGACGATGGCGTCTTATGCGAGTTTTACTGTAATATATTATAGGTAGCCACTCTTGTAGAAGCACATATAAACCATCCGAGCAAAATGTAGCCAGGTTGCTTTATAGGTCATGTGGGGTCAACGTGATACATAAGTTTAAGATAACCAGGGTTTGAGCTGTCGGTCGCTAATTCGTCAAATGCGAATTCAAGTTGAATAATTTGGCAAAAAAAAAGTTATAAAAAAGCTGATTATAAAGCTAATTCGTGTGCCACCTGAATTCTACATGGCATCGCTACAAGTTCACTAACCCGACGCACGAGGTACACTGCATGTGTTCATTGTTTACTCGGTACCGAAACCTTTCCGGAAACAACTGAAGACGATCAAAGTGGCCTTCCCTTCACACACGACTACATACATAGTTAGTAGATATCGATATCCTGGAAGTGTGCGCACTGTATGAAAACACTAATTCCAGCGCGATTGAATTTGATTTCAGAGAGGCGTTTCCTTGTCCTTTCCTGCCCTAACTAAGTTGAGCCTAATTTGGGTAAACATTTTCAGACCAAATTTTTTTTGTCCAGCTTAAAAACCCTGGATAATTATACAGTTGTGCAACTAAATAATGGTGTGTACTATATACAGGGAGTGAAATTAACGCGAGTCCGGAGTCAAATACACAGACCTGATTTGCTGTCGTACTCCCTGATTTGACATATATGCAGGAGTCCGTGTGACTCCCTGAAAAATGAAAATTCTGCTATATTAACTAGTTCGTTCCAGTGCACGGCCTCGCGGAATTGCCATATTTTTTCAGCAAATGTCCAAAGAAAAATGGCAGACGTGCAACCGCATCAAAATAAGCACATGTATGCGTTATTGTTAATATCTTTAGTTTTGAACTTCAGACTGCAGACTCCCTCATTTTGCTGTGGACTCCCTCTTTTTGAGGGCAGGGAGTCCGTTGGACTCCCTTGTTCAAAAGTCATATATATATATATATATATATGTGAAGGGTGCAAAATTCAACTTCATGTGTGGTAGTCTACGACAAGCACATATATATAAGCAACAAACATGGGTCGTCCATGTTATTGATCAATGTGTGTGATAAAAATACTATGTTTAAGTATATTTGACAATCGGTGGTTGAATTTATTTAAAATCATGTTATAACAACATTCAGGGAAGCGAAATAATTTAAATGATCAGTTTATTTATCCGTGTTTACTGTTATTAAAATACTGGCAGTGCTAGGTTTAGTTGACGCTGACAGGAAGGTAGTCCACCAGACTAGTTGTTACTGAATTCTACTCATCCATGGGTAAGCCTGGTAGTTTTGGACTAACGGACTACCGTCAACTTGAACTCATGTATATATTTAGACCCACGCATGCGCTCACGCACGCACGCACGCGCTCACGCACGCACGCACACACGCACGCATGCGCTCACGCACGCACGCACGCGCTCACGCACGCACGCACGCGCTCACACATGCATGCACACAAACAACTAGACACTGTTTGCTGTCCCCCGACCCATGATTTTTTTAGTGTGTAGGTAGGTAGGTTTTCTTCTTTTTTTGTGGCATAATAGTTATTTTAAGTCTGTCCTCATGTTTGCCACACATGCTTTGTGTTTCAGTCTTAACTATGAGGAATGTAAAAAAAAATGGAACCCAAAATGTAAAAAAAAACTTTTGGGTCTCGGCTATTTTCGTCGGTCGGTCGGAGGACAGCAAACATATAATTTTTTAAGGATGGCCTAAGCATACAATTCCTAATCCCTAGCCACTTGTTATTGGGACAGGTAAATATCCAGTTAAGTATCTGTAATGTATTATCTAGTTTACATTAGATGTACATGTACATTACACAGTGTCAGAGGATTGGGGGCATGAAATCGAATAGTTACATATGTTTGTTTTTGCTCGGTTCGGTTGTTTATTTGACATGTCAGGTTTTTGTCATGATTGGTTCATGTGTGTAACAACCTTCTTTCGACATTTTACAGTTCCGCTGATCTTCTTCAACGCGCTCACCATATCCCTGCTGCTGGTGCTTGGATAACTGTAACTTATAACCTTGGCTCAACGCACGTGCATATTGCTTACATCCAACGAGAGATATCGACAGAAGGTGTAAAGTACAACATACCGTCTCGTCGTCGTCCTCTGCCTACGTCGGTCTAGGAGTACCTTCTCGCAATGCCTGAGACCGAACCGCTGCTAGTGTCCTCGCCGAGTCGTGACTATGGTAGCGACGGCGGCGCGTCGCCGAACAAGCGTCGCGTGTCGGCGGTGCGCTCCGTCGACCCGTCTCAGCTGGAGATCCCGGGATGCGGCGGAACGCTGTGCTGCCACCCGGGTCGCTGGATGCACCGCTTCATCATGCTCGTGCTCATGTGTCTGCTCGGCTTCGGAAGCTACTTCTGCTACGACAACCCGTCCGCGCTACAGGACGACATGAAGCGAGACCTGCGGGTGAGCACGAGCGAGTTCATGTCGCTCTACTCGTGGTACTCCTGGCCCAACGTCGTGCTCTGCTTCTTCGGCGGCTTCATGCTCGACAGCGTGTTCGGCATCCGCGTCGGCACCGTCGTCTTTGCGCTCTTCGTTCTCTTCGGCCAGCTCGTCTTTGCGCTCGGGGCGTTCCTCGACAAGTTCTGGCTCATGCAGGCCGGCCGGTTTCTGTTCGGCACGGGCGGCGAGTCGCTCGCGGTCGCGCAGAACACGTACGCCGTCACCTGGTTCAAGGGCAAGGAGCTGAACATGGTGTTCGGGTTGCAGCTGAGCATCGCCCGAGTCGGCAGCACGGCCAACATGAACCTGATGGGTCCCGTCTACGACCTCGTGGGGCGCGTGTTCGACCTTGACGGGTACGAGCAGCTCGGCATCGCATTGTTCTTCGCCGCCGCGACGTGTGTGATGACGCTCATCTGCGCGCTCCTGCTTGGCTTCTTTGATCACCGTGCCAACCGCATCCTCCGGCTGGACGAGGGGAAGACGGCCGAGGCGATACACATCACCGACGTGAAGGACTTTGGGCTCGCGTTCTGGATGCTCTGCATCATCTGCGTCAGCTTCTACGTCGCCATTTTCCCCTTCATCGGACTCGGCGTGATGTTCTTCGAGAGCAAGTTTGGCTTCACGAAGAGCAACGCGCTCGCGGTGAACGGCATCGTGTACATCATCTCTGCCGTCGCGTCGCCGCTTCTCGGCTTCATGGTCGACCGCGTCGGCCGCAACATCACGTGGGTGATCATCGCCATCGTCGTGACGATGGGTTGTCACGCGACGATGGCGTTCACGTTCCTCAACCCGTTCATCGCGATGAGCGTCATGGGTATCTCGTACTCGCTGCTCGCGAGCGCGCTCTGGCCGACGGTCGCGTACGTCATCGCCGACCACCAGCTCGGCACGGCGTACGGCATCATGCAGGCGATTCAGAACCTCGGTCTCGCCGTCATCGCGCTCGTCTGCGGCTCGGTCGTCGACAACAACGGCTACCTCATCCTCGAGGTGTTCTTCCTCGGCTGGCTCGCGCTCGCTCTCGTCGCCGCGGTGCTGCTCTACCTGATCGACTCGGGCCGCGGGCTCAACCTGAACCTATCGGCGACGGGGCGAGCGCAGATGGTGGAGGAGTTGGAGCGGGAGGAGCGTGCGAAGGAGGAGGCGCTCGGCGACTACGCGCAGACAGCCGACCTACTGCGGCCGCGCAGCAACTTCTACTTCCGCAACCGCTACCTGTCGCGGCTCGGCGCCAAGCTGCCTGAGCACTACAACATCTACACGTCGGCACTCGTGCGACGCAGCCTGCTGCAGTGAGCGAACGCGTGGACGTGGCCATCCTTAAAAAATTATATGTTTGCTGTCCTCCGACCGACCCACGAAAATAGCCGCGACCCAAAAGTTTTTTTTGACATTTTGGGTTCGATATTTTTTTTTCCCCCATTTTTTGTGTGTACATTTTTCATAGTTAAGACTGAAACACAAAGCATGTGTGGCAAACATGAGGACAGACTTAAAATAACTATTATGCCTCACAAAAAAATGACCCACCTACCTACCCACTAAAAAAATCATGGGTAGGGGGACAGCAAACATAGAATTTTTTAAGGATGGCCCAGGCGCACGTGTAGCCGGCGTCGGTGAGGGCAGGCGTAGCTCTAACTGCAATTTTACAATAGGTGTAGCTGTAGCTGCTACTGCTAGATGTGGACATTGAGGGTGGTAGGTACAACTAGCCCCCAAGAATTAGATCTAAAACGTTTGTATTTTTGCATTTTCAAACCCAAGATTTTTGTTTGTTATCTAGAAAGCACCTAACAATGGCACATGGTTTCTTTGCTTATTTTGTTGCATTAGTAAACCTGTCAATATTGAATAGCAATGCAGGTCTGAATGCTTGTGATTTTGCCCAAAAACATTGTGCTGTAAGTTGTCACATTATTTTTGTATACGACTTGATTGACTGACCAATGAAATGGGACATAATTATATATTGCTGGGATGTCAAAGGGATTTTTTATGCAGCAGAAGACAGTATGAGAGATACAAGAAAAAGTAATAGTAAACCCATTCGTTAAGAGTGTAAAAGCAAGAAACCATATTAGAATTATCTTTACGACTCGTTTGTCTACGATTCGACCAGTGTCCTTGTTTGATCTTGATAGTTTCGTGTAAAAACGGACTATTGTAATGCATGCATATATATAGCGTTTAACAATTTCACGAGGTTGACATTTTATTACGGATCTGTCTTTAGTTATCACTGATCAATATTCTCACATGAAAAAAATGACTAAAATAAATGTTGGAATGTACTTTTGACCATTTTATCATAGTGTGTGTGAGGGGGCGCCACCAATAAGTAGGTGCATTACACACACTCCAATTCTGTCACAAAATCTCAGTGGAGTGCTTGTTATACATGGACACCCTAAAAACTATAGAAGAATAGTGATTAGGATTCCCAATACGATACCTGTACACGTTTATTTTTCCACTTCCAATACAACACATCTGCGATGATAACTTGGCCCGCGGTAAGACGCAAAAATACAAATTGGTTTTACGAGCCGATGGGCCACCAAAAGAAAACAAAGTTTGTACTCTGATGTGAGCAGCATGACCCCCTCCCACAGTCGCAGTCTCACACGGTTTGTTTTGACTCGTCTCACAATGACAGACCAGCGCAACTCGTCCGTCCTAAAAGTACGTCCAGAGACACAGGGCGGAAGATGGCACACTGAACTAGCATACATATTTTTAGAACTGTTCTAGTATCGAATAAGTAACGTCCATATAAGGTTGCCTTTCCTTGCTGACGTTATAGCCACTTGACAGATATCATCAGCCCCCGTTTTTGAAGCCTGGATAAATATCTGCCGCGTGAGTAACTTGTTGTGCACATTATTTCAGAGTCATTCAAGTCTCATAAACTGAACTAACTGACCAGTACAGTATTTACGGTCGTGCAATCTTCCAGGGGAAATGTGCATATTACAATATAACCCAAAATTTGCTCTTGGTATAATTTTTGGCTAACAAGTAATGCAGTGATTGATTTGCCAATAGATGTCAGTCAATTTATGTAACCAAAATTTTACCTAAATCGAACACCACCCATTTCGAATTATTTGACTTTGTTGCATGAGGATGCGTTTTCACACCATCACCACGACCTGATCTGTTGTTCAACGGAATGGTTAGCATGAAACGCTTTTTGGCAACGATATCTATATTTACATCATTCTACTCTTTGCTCTCTCTAAAAAATAGGTACAAAATAGTATCCGCGATCGCATTAGTAAATATCTCTCACATGTACGCAGACATGCACATGGCACAATTGAAGTTTGACTCTTAAAAATGTGTAAATCATTTATAATTTAGCGAACACTAAATGTCAGTAAACTTGACACCATCATCACCTCGTCACGTTGGCGAGCAATAAAATGTGTACATACGTTCACCGGTCTGTCGGCTTGCTTTGTCAGACGTCCTTTTTTATCGAAATGCATACTATAACTACAAATCAACGCATACTAAATTGTTAGTTTATATTTATATGTGTATTACAACAGTTGAGCAATTTCATCCATAATTTGGAAATCAGATACTTTTCGTAATACAATTTGCCTCCAAGTGTATACATCCCTTTTATAATTGTAATCACATATTTACATGTCCTGATAACAACCTTCTTAGTACTTACATGATCATAAATGGTAACAAATTAAATTCATGCAGTACCTGCCCCCTGCATGAACCTAAATATTACTGATACATTTATGTTGCCAAATTTTGGAACCTTTTAACCGATTTCAAACTACCTATAATGATAACAAAAAGGCGCTACATATGCGCAAGTATGAAAACGTCCTGCATGTATTCAATAATCGTTTTAAACCCCATAATGAAGTTACACTACTTTCAGTTGTTAATCAGGCTTCATTGGCTCAACACGGCTTTGGGTATCACAGTATCCCAACATCATCTCACCACCAGTTTCATAACAAGGATCTAATAAAATTTACAGTGGCTTTTTATATGATATTGACCACGGGCACTTGGGACAGTCAGTAAAAACTGAAAATAATACGAACGCATATTCACAAATACTACCCCTCAATTACACTTCCACTGTTGTGTCACTGTATATAAACTTGCTTTCACAAAAGCTAATGCAGAATTAGCCGCTCCCGCACTCGCCGCTGCGAGTGTGCTGTGTCGCCATTATAATGATATAATATATAGAGTATATATCTCTACTCTATATATTATATCATTATAATAGCGACACAGCACACTCGCAGCGGCGAGTGCGGGAGCGGTTAATTCTGCATTAGTTCCTGACTCTGTCCCAAGTGCCTGTGATATTGACAGAGTCACAGGTTATAATATCAGGCATGGTAAACTAAACCTTTTATCATACTCTTCAAAAAATGCCACAACTCGATGTAACCACAATCAGATCTAGAGCGAACGAACAATACATAGTCGCACTATGTCACTCGCTAACTTGCTATGAAAAAATTTACATGTATATATAATATATGTCGCAGTTGGACTTATTATTCACTTGGGAGAGTACCAGGTGTCACTGATGTGGGGAGAGTGTTGTTTGTGTGGTGCGTCCTGGGACGCGCGAGTTTTAGAGTGTCTGGAAGAGCATTTTTTTTCGTATCTGTTCTATTCTGATATTTTGATAATTTGGGTCGGAAGAATAAACAGGCTAACCACCCTACCCTTTGGACACCACCTCTACCTCAATTTTTTGCTTGTCGTGGAGCTTTACTTCAAGGGTTGGATCCAGACTACGACAAATTGGTGCAGTCGACAGGATATACGATCAACGCAGGAGTGATACCAGAATACCAGAATTAAGTTTGTAATGGCAGCTCACCAAGACACAAACCCAATTAGAGTTGAGGATAGAGCCATGCAAGCCTATAACACTACAGGCTCAATAGTGAAGGTTCCATCTACCCAACTGCCATTGTGCAGATGCTACAAGCTAGGGAACACTATCAAAATCTGGGTTCTTACACCAGGAGGACAGTTTAAAGTTTTTGGGAAAGAGATAAAGAAAATACCCATACCACCTTTTCGGTTCTTCCCTCTGGAGCCAGTTATGTGTGCAGGTCTCCTGGGTCCAAGGTTTGCAATGTACTTGCTGGCCACAAGATCTGGAGGAGAAGTGGCGAAAAGGGCACTGACTCTATTCAAGCAGGATGGTATGGACAGACATTCCTCTGCAATACAGCCTATCGTGAGTGGCTTTCATACATGGACAGGAGGTGAAGTGGAGGGAGTTCCAGAAAAGAGTTGATGTGGACAGAGAAGAGTCACATAGAGCTCTATATCTTCCCGAGATCAAAAGAATCAGTGAGGAGGGCAATAGAGCTAAAGGCAACGAACTCCCAATTGTCGGAAGCCTTGGACTTTGGATCAGCCGCAAAGCAGCACGCTGCATCAGTGTACATACTTAGAGACAATGTAATTAGTCTCGGAAGACTCACAACAGAAGGGAAAAGAGAGACAATAAAGACGAACTTCATGATTGAGTTGGAAGAGGAAACAGATAAAGTGGTGATTGAGAATGTTATGAGTCTACTGTTAAAGCTCAGAGAAAGAGTTCTACAATCAGGTGTGCCTTTCTCTGAAGGGATTATGTGAAGCAGACATGTTCCCTCCCATGTCACAAAGCCAGGAACAAGTTCATTACAGTGCTAATACCAAAAACCGATACCAGGTGTGGACACCAGGTGTCACTGATGTAGAGTGTTGTTTTGTGGTGCGTCCTGGGACACGCGAGTTTTAGAGTGTCAAGAAAAGCGGGTTTTTTCGGTATCTGTTCTACTCTGATATTTTGATAATTTGGGTCGGTAGAATAAACGGGCTAACCACCCTATTTCGATTTTTTGCTTGTCGTGGATCCTTACTTCAAGGGTTAGATTCACACTACGACATATATATATATATATGCATTAATAATCACCTTTTGGTACTTGTCACTGGTACCTATATAATTTCAAATCATTAATATATATTCTCAAGTAATTTGTGCAAAGAGGCCATTATACAGTACGACCTATAACATTCCATCGCTCCCAAAAAGTATCATACTGTACAGGAAATTACAAACTCTAAACTGAGATTTACAAGCATATACACTTTCCAAATTGTTCCTCATCCAGAATTCCTTCCTTTATCGAAAACAGGAGATCGATAAAATTCAACCCCGACTTCTTTTATACATTTTTACAAACATTTACAGTATGTTATACAGTAAAACTCGCATAAGTCGTCATCGTCTAACTCGTCAATTCGCATAAGTCGTCATGGAAGTCAAAGTCCCGATTTTCTCTCACAGTAAATCCATTGGAATAGCCCTGCCTAAGTTATCATTTATAAGCTGTAATTATGTGCAAGTCTTCGCCCTCAGACAGGTCCCATGTAATACAAACAACAGTAATTTCCCATCTGTAAGTCGTCATCAGAAATGCCGATGGCGCGCGCGCAGTGTACGGTCTAGGGGACGCACGAGCTGGCTGTCGCAGATGATTTCACATTATGCAGGAGTCCGTGCGACTCCCTGAAAATTCTGCTATAATAACTAGTTCGTTCCAGAGCACGGCCTCGCGGAATTACTGAATTACTGTATTTTTTCAGCAAGTGTTCCAAGAAAATTTGGCAGACGTGTGCCGCAAATGTCCTGCAATGTCCAAATGTGTAATCAACAGCGGGTGTTACAGATAGCCAGCGTGTGCCGCGCTTGCCGCTAGTGTGTACAATGTACGTGCGTTATGGCCAGCAGCGGTGTCGATTGATGTACGGACCCGATTGTTTCATGTCTGCCATGTATGTGGCGCGAACTGACGTCGTGTGTGGAGCACGTTTATGACTGCGTAGGGGTGACGGACGCCGGGGAAGGGAGCCCTACATATAAGTCGACAAAATGACGACTTTCGCGTATGTCACCACTTTCGTAAGTCGGCACAAATATGCTGGTCCCAAAAGTGTCGACTTATGCGAGTTTTACCGTAATACCCCCTCACACACGATCTACCTTCTACCCTCATTCATAGTACAATCAGGAGTGTATAATATAGATATCTCTACCTATATTATACACGCCTGATAGTGTTTACTATGTTGGGAGGTGGGGCAGGTGTGAGTCACTGTGCGTCCTAATTGTTTACACATGAAAGTCAGACACAGAAATAGACAGACTCCTGCACAACAAACACGTGGGTGTGTCTTCCAGGTGGTAATGCTTGGTCAGGGACAGAAATGAAATAGTGACAATGGATTCTTGAGACGAGAGATTCTTGGATTCTATCTATTGCATCAGTTGTTGATGTTAGATTTTTGACATTAAGTGGGCAATGGTGATGACAGACTCCACAATGGCCATTAGTAATGACAGTGTGACACACACATCTCATTGGATATTGATAATGGATTTGTGACACACAGACAACATTGAGCATTGATAATGGCAATGTGACATACAGACACCACATCGAAGACTGGTACTGGATTTGTGACACACAAACACCCCATCAAAGATTGGTAATGGATTTGTCACACAAACACCATGTTGGGTATTGATAATGTATTTGTGACATAGTGACACAACATCAGGTGTTGACAATGACATTGTGACACACTGATATCACACTGTGGAGGTAGAGACCATCATGTGGTCATTGTGGTGATGATAGGTTTGACATCTGTTAGTGTGCTGTCCATGTCAGCGTCTGACTGCTCAGCCTCCGATGACCCGAGTGAAGCCATGCTGTTGTTGATGTTGTCGTCCTGGACACCGGATGGCATGGCGATGACTGAGTAAACTGCTATATCATCACCATCCATTATTCCTGCAGCAACCAACAGAGAAACATTTAATAGATCCGGTAATGAAAATGAACAAAATCCACAAGATTGCGCATTCTCACATTTCATCTTAGTGTTTCACGAGCTTTATTGAGAGCCATGAAGAATGAAGGCAACATTGCCTGACGTAAGATTGAGTAATAGCTCATGAGTGCATGGGTAAGCACATCATGTAGGAGTTTAATATTGGTGGAGGAACCGAGAAGAGTGAGAATGTATGGGTTAGATATACAGGGCGCAAAATTAGCACCGGTCCACCGACACATGCTGGAAAATTATTTGGAGGGCCGGTAACATTGGCAAAACACCGACCCTCCGAGCCGTTGGTTTCAGCCGTGTTAGCGAGCGCCTACATTTATATTTATAGCATTAATGAGCAAACAGCCGACAATACTGTTTTACCTGAAGGATATCACGCCATAATTTATCAACATTTTACAAATTTAAAATCGAGAATGCAAGCGTGAACATGACATTGATTTTACAAACAAAATTTGTGAGGCCTGGTAAAAAAATCTGAATTTCGTGCCCTGGATACAACAGAAAAATAACAGCAAATTACTTTCATACAGGAATGAAATGACAGAGGATAACAAGAAAAATCAACTAGTGACTGCATGAAATCAACGAGCATGCATGAGCGTGCCAAGCATAACACAATTATAGTCAGAGATGCCAACACATATTTGAAGCAATCTGTAGTTTCTGGCCATCAAATTAGCTACGTGACCCGAGTTTGCTAGGGGGGTCCGGCATGCCCCCCGGAAAATTTTTTGACTCTGAGATGCAATTTTCTGCATTCTGGAGGTAAAAAATGACAATAAATTGACAAAAAATGACAATAATTGACAAAAATTTTTTTTTTTAGATTACAGTGAAATTCGTAGTTTGATACAAACTGGTCGTAGTGGTGCAAAAGAAATAGAAATTCGTATAAAATACGGATAAATCGCAGTGGTTGGCACCTCTGTATAGTCAACCAGACACCAGCCTTCCCTCAACAAAACTCGGTAATGCAGAAACCAGCCTTCTCGCAATAAAACTATCAACAGCACTATGAGCGGAACGGCATTTCATACCTGGTGTCCCTGCGCCCACTGATCCCTTGCTTTGGTGCGTCTTGATGTGTTTCGATAAGTGATCGCTCCTCATGAATCTTTTTGCGCACTCGGAACACGTAAAACGTTTCTCGCCTGTCGGGAAAACAATGCCACACGCAGATGTACAGAACACACCTAGCTACAAGCACACCTAGAACACACACGGCTACGAGCCAGCGCAAGAAACTCCCATTTCTTCAGCGATCTCACACCGCGGCTCGACGGCATGTGAATATGCTACCTTGCTAACTCGGTGATTACACAAGCGAATCAGGATGGCATTCCCTCACCCAATTGTGCGACTACCAGCTTGCCGACAGAGGGTCATCACGCCGCGTGGTTAATACCTGTGTGTGTACATCGATGTGTATTCCCTTTTCAGGTGACATTTCTCTTCCGTTTCTTTTTCTAGCCACAACACTTTAAGG